>NW_027137647.1:281164-474998 GCF_001692895.1 Cenococcum geophilum 1.58
CCNCNNNTTTNNTATTTAACCTACTTCCGCTTATATAAGATTTCTAATACTTCTAATATAAGTTAGTTATTACATTAATAGGCCGCTATTAAATTTGCATTAATTATTATTAAGAATTGGTTGATTTTACTAGGGTCAAAAAATCGCGATTTTGGTGGGGTTTTGCAGTGCGCGACTCCCTTATATACGCGACTCGCTTATAAAGTACGTTATTTAGTAAAGCATAGTCGCGATCTCTAGTATAAAAATATAAGATCTTAATTTTCTAATAAGATTCTCTATTACTCTAGAGATTAAATTTTACTACTCTTCTAAACTACTATAATACTATTAGATTCTATCTAAACTAGGTTATACTGTAATTTATATATATATTTAAAGGCCTTTCTACATTATAGATATAGCCTATAAGTAGTAGAAACCAATTAGGTAGGGGGTAGTTAATTATATTCCCCAATACTAAAATTTATAAATTGCGTAAAGCTTTAAACCTACTAAGATTTATTAAAAGCTGGGCTTTCTAACATTCTACTAGCTATAGACTAATTGCCTAATTAGATTTGGCGTAATTGCGATTTAGATTTCTCCTAGCTGCGTTAATCTTACTTACTCTATTATTCTCCTTTCCTTTAGCTTATACAGCCTCGCTAGTAGGCTTAATTAATTACCTCCCTTATTTACTATTGTTGATTAAACCTTCTATAAGCTCTTACTAGAGGCTCGCCTAGGAAGTCCTCCGTCGGCTAATTTATATAAGGCTTTCCTCTATAGCAGTAGGAAGAACGCTTTATATTTCCTTTAATAGCTATACTATTAATTATTACATCCTTACTTACATCTATAGCAGGTAAGCTCGCGGTAGAAGCATTAGTAGGAGGTAAGGGAGCCGCATTAGGTGCGGGCGTAAAGGTAGGCGCGGAGGTAAACGTGGACGATATTGCTATTACTAGTATTAGATTTAAGCTAGCAGTAGAGTTAAATATATATTTAGAACTTATAGAAAAGGTGTACATATTATTAAGGATCTAATTAAGTCGTGTGCAGAGGTAGTAGGTAAGGGAGGATTAATAAAAAAAATTTAAAGTTCGCGATAGCCCCTGCGCTAAGCCTAATTAGGCGATTTTTAAGCAAAATTAATACTATAAAGGAGCTTACAAGAGCTCTATAAAATGCCTTATACTTAATTATAAAATATTATTCAATTACTAAATATATACTTATTAAGTAGATCTTTTAGTAACGTTATACAGTCGAAACTCTTTAGTACGATATTTGATTACAACGATATACTCTATATTACGATCTACACCCCTTAATCAAATTTTTTTTGGTGTAATATTACGATATACTGACTATTCACAATATCGTTAAGTTTTCTCTACCAAAATCGTTATAACCAGTAGAGATTTTGTATGGGAGGGGTCCTACTTAGCCCGTAAAGTAGATGCCCTACGCCCTTTTAGGATGCTTAGCCACGCGTCAGCCTCCTTTTTCTTGCTTATTAACCTAACACGTGACTCCATGTATAACAATACCATTGGTATTACGATACGGTCGGCCGTACGACCCGCATCGTTATAAAGAGTTTTGACTATATAGGTATAGTTAGCGTAATTTAAGGTTATTCTAGAACTTATACAATAACTAATAATAATTATTCATTGCTTAACGTCCGATTCGGATCCCTATTGGGCCCACGCGGACTACTCCTTATGTACATGTGGGGAGAAAACTCTATTTGAGAAAACCCCGTGATCCATCTCCCCGCCTTTTGGGACTCGCCTGCGAGGCGCCTGCGGGGCGCCTGCGAGTCACCTGTGGTGCTCCTACTACCTTACTTTTTGACCTCCTTGGGAACCACTGCTGCCGTAACAAGCCTACGGACGCGCTAGTATCGCACACTTTACTCTACTACTGTAGAGTCATCAGGGGGCGCTCGTTGCTCGCCCCCCCCGTTATACAATAACTATTTACTAATTAAATCTAGAAGCGAAGAAAAATAAAGGTATAAAATGTATATATTTTAAAGAACTTTATAACTTATAGTATACGTATAGGCGTTGGCAAGCCTCTACCTACTATACCACCTAGTAATTAGCCTAACCTTTAAAGATCTTTTCTGAAATAAGATAAGTAATCTAGAATAAGGTCGATTAAAGCGATATATAACTTATTCTAGAATAAGGTAGAAATATTCCGGAATATTATATATACCGGTATTAGTCGGAACAATAGTAGGCAATTTTATTACAAGGTAAGAGTACTAGTTTTACTTCTATATATACGCGCTATATCCTAATATATCTATCTATCTATTTGTTTATTTATATACTTATTCCCCCTAAGTTTAATTTTAGACCTAAGGGTACTTATAGGCCTAAGGGTAGCGTATAGGAAGAATAAGTATAACTACCGCTAGGGCTACTGCCTAATTTAAAAATAAACGCTTATCTCTATATCTAGGAGACTGGTAAAGTTTAACTTTATATAGGCCCTGTACAGTACTACGTCAAAAGTTTGGGTCGCCTACCTAATTCCCCGCCAAAAACCACTAAACTTACCACCTTTTGGTTTAAAAAGCTCAACAATAAATATTTTAAATAAGTAAAAAAACTTAAAAATTAAATAAAACTATACATAAAAATATCTTCTATATAATTTTAACTATTTATTAAAAAGTATATATTAATTAAATGGGGTGCGGCGCTGGAGCTTTTTGGTTTTCGTCGAACTTCGGCAAGATTTCGGTAAATTTACTAATAAATCCGATAGGGCGTGGGGAGGCCCTACCTTCCAGCTCTATTAGACGGTAAAAAAATTTATTAATAAGGAATTTTTTAGGTAAGCTAATAGAAAAGGCAATAATTTATCTTATTTAAAACTTTTATAGATTTTTATTATGTAGAAGTGACTCTACTTACTTACAAAGATCGAGAGTTTTATTAGTTTTTGGTAGTGCATTGACCAGGCGACCCAAACTTTTGACGACTGACTGTATATACTTTACTAAAACTACTACTTAGTTATATTGCTAGCTTATACGCGTATATACTTTATATATACAAACCCCTAATATTTTCTACTAACCATAGGTTAATATGTGCTTATACTAGGCGTATGCTAATAAAAGAGAAATAGCACGTTAGCTTATCTACTCCCTTAACCGGCTTAAAACGTAGGGTTAGTATTTTACCTATATATATTTAGTATACGCTAACTATATATATAGCGCGGCCTAACCCCACCGGGCAACCGTAAGGAGTCCCCCTTACCGTCCGCCTGCCGCTAAAAGGGTAAGCTTACCTTATATATTCTCTATATATATATACAGCTAATATTTAGTACTAGCAAGCAAAAACATAATGGGTTATTATAGTAGAGGTAAGAGCTCTAGTAAGTTTAGTTCCTTTTATTATATATATTTTGCTTATACTCTATATAAGCTACAGGCGGAACCTACTACTTAACCCACCTTTTCCGTATAAGTGTTAAACTATAGGCTCTAGTATATGCTAGGCTTGCACGCTATATACGTAGAGTAGAGTATATATAGTTGGAGTTTTAATAGGGGGTTTATTTAGTAGATAGGCTAGGTATATGCCTAATATAGGGCATAGGGCAATAGGCCTATATTAATTAATTCTTTATTTGTTATAGAACTCTATATAATATTTTCTGTGCATATACTGTATATATGCGCCCTATATGCTAATACTATGCTCCTACGCCCTCTTTTTAAGCTCTGCTAGTTCCTTTGCTTTATTATATACGTCTTTAGCTTATTTTAATTTATTAATTTATTGCTCTATATTTTCTATATATAGTATATATGCCTCCTTTTCTAACTCCTCCGTAGATAGGTATAACCTATACCTCTTACCTATAGACCAGGATGTTTGACTTTATAATGGTAGTAGTGGTATCTTCGCTATATACGCTGTAGATACGCGCGATATATCTAATACTAATATAATATTATTATCTACTATACTTATCTATAAGATAATCTGGCTACTAGATATAGTAGGCCTAGGGGTATTAAATAGGTTCTAAGGATTTTAAGAAAAATTTAGCCTAGGATTCCTAGCTCGCCGCTTAGCTAATTTTTACTAGTTCTGTACTACTTAAGCTTAGTATATACTTTATATATGTAATATATATATATATTGTTTTTATAGCTATATTACTATCCGCTTTAAGTTACTATAATTTTTCTATATATTATCTATTTCCGTCTCTTTATATAGCTTTTATAGATTAAATATTTCTTATATATGGAGTTTAAGCCTATACTAAAATATTAAAATATATAGTGCATATATAGAGCGTATACTTTTACTGTAGTACTATGGTAAGTATATATAATTTTTAACTAGTAAAGTTATTATCTTAAAGGTAACTACTTTTACTAATTTTAGTATACTTTTATATATATACCTACTACTTATAAGGGACCTTTAACTTTTCTTTTATAAGCCTAGCTAGTATCTATGTTTTTTTTTATTGTTTATTTAAGACGTAAGCTCTGGATATAGTATATATATACTTTATATACACGCTATTAGTTTCTACTCTATCTCCGCTTTTTATATCTACTCTATAATATATCTTACTTTATAAGTTAGAAAGCACTTTATAAAGTTCCGTTTAATATATACTTAGCAGAATATAAGTATATACTAAAGGTATTTATCCTATTTATAGGATAGGTTAATTATATAATAATAATTCATTGCTTAACATCCGATTTGGATCCCTATTAGGCCCACGCGGACTACTCCTTATATATATATAGGGAGAAAACTCTATTTAAGAAAACCCTATAATCTATCTCTTTACCTTTTAGGACTCGCCTATAGGGCGCCTGCGAGGCGCCTATAAGTCACCTATAGTGCTCTTACTACCTTACTTTTTAACCTCTTTAGGAACCACTGCTGCCGTAATAAGCCTACGGACGCGCTAGTATTATAAACTTTACTTTACTACTATAGAGTTATTAGGGGGCNCCNNTTACTTACCCCCCNNCCNTTTATTANTATTTNCTTTATAACCNNGAACTNGNTTAGTATATTTTAGCTAATAAGCCACTAGGTAACCGCCTTAAGGCCTTTTTATATTAAGAGCAGTATCTTATAGTTCTCTATGCCAGCTACTAAGAGTATTACTTCTTGGTTAGTATATAAGGGGCATAGTAGTATTACGTACTTTAGTGTCTGTTTTAGCTAGCTATATTTATATCTCGGGCTACCTACTAGGACACCTACCTAGTAGAGCTAGTCTTTTAGTCCTATTACTTCTATTCTTAAGAGTATTACTATTATATTTTCTGCTTTTATTAGGCCTTCTTAGAGCCCTAAAGTATTTACCCCCTATGGCGTTAACTATACTACGGCTTAGGTTCTTCTTGCCTTAGTTAACCTCTATACCTTTAACTCCCATACGCCTCTCTAGCGTTAGTCTAGCTAATATTACATTACGGTAGTTAGTTTCCTAGCGTTCTTTTATACTTTACTTTAGCTCTTTTCTCTCTCTTACTATTGTCCTTACTGGCCTCTTATACGTCTCCTTTCCTCCTCTATATAGGCCTGGGCCCTAAAGCAGCACTATTCTTCTTCTGCTTTCTTTACCTATTTCTCTAATATATCTTCCCTACTTTAGGGTTATTGGTTTATTCTCCTATAAGGCGCCCTAGGGTCCCTCTATAGTTTATTTAGGCGTGTCTTAATATACTTTATAATATTAAAGTTACGTTCCTTTTACGCCCTTTATATTGTAGCGGCTTTAATATATAGTTATAGGGGGGGAATATTAGCTTCCTTCTTAAGCAGTATTATAGCCGTTTGCTTATATCCGCCTATTATACTCTAAAGGTAGGCTATTTGGACCTTTTAGAGTAGTTTAAGGAGCGATTTAGGGGGGCCTTTCTTAGATTCTCTAATAGCCTAAATACTGGACCTATACGTTATNGTTNGCCNGACAACTGCTATATATANTAGGCGTNACCTCTANAAGNATNGNCCCTATATAGAATTAACNATCNTAGATAATACNATATACTATACTTAGCCCTTACGGGCCGCTTAGGCCGTATATGCGCTCTACTAAAGCTTACTGTCTACCTATACTCCTAATACTCTTAGGCCCTAAACTAGCTAACCCCTAAAGCCTTAGATGCGAATTATATGCTAAAGATCTATAGATTAGTTGCGTTTTCTTATAAAGTGGATTAGCTGGTACTTCTCTAGTAAGAATTAGACTCTATATTATCTTGCTTATTCTATATAGGTATTATAAGCTTTCTCTAGCGTTCTGCAATTTTTTGCGGCTATTAGCCCGTATATAATTAGGGTTATATTATTAATAAAGCCTATCCCCTAGGTCGCCCCTTCCTTAAAGGAGTTAAGTAGGTTGCTTATAAAGAAAAGGAAAAGTATAGGTAAGAGGGGTAATTCTTATGGTATTCCTGTTGCAACTACAATAGAGGGGCTTTGGTATCCGCTAAAGACTAGCAATATTTCTTTTTAGCCTATAAACCCTTAAACAAATTATATAATCTATTTTAGGAAGCCTTTTGCTTTAAGGATATATAGGAGACGCTTATAGGGTACGTTATTATAGGCGCCACTAATATCTAGGCTGAGCATTAATACTATAAAGTCCCTTCGCATCGCCTATGCTAATTTAATAGTGGCAGCGAGTAGCGTAAGTACTAATATTATTAAGCGGTTCTTTCTTGCCCCTATTTAGCTTTATAGTAGTAGGGCGTGTTCCTCTACTATATCTACTATACGGTCCGCTATTACCCTTTCTAAGATCTTACTAAGGGTATTCTTTAAGGCAATAGGGCGGTAGCTCCCTAGAAATAAGTAGTCTGCTTTACCTTCTTTATATAAGATAAACGTTATTATAGCTCTTCCGAGTCTTGGGTAGTAGCCTATTATAAAGTATACTCTAGCTATATTTATAAGCTAAGGTACTATTAGTGGTCCATAGGTCTTTAGGGCTTTATTTAGAATCCTATCTAGTCCTAGTACTATATTATTTAAAAGGCGGCTAATAGTTCTGGCCATTTCTTTAGTTATTATATTACTGTTAATCCTTAGGCAAGTCACCGGTGCTTTACCTATAATATCGCTAAGGTCTACTAAAGCTAGTTAAGGGAAAAATCTTTCTATAAGGATTTTTGCCTTCTTCTTATTATCGCTTATAGCTAGTAATTTACCTAGTCTTCGCAGGGGTAGGAGGTGTAGGTCTTCTACTAAATGTCCTACCTTTCTCTTTACCTATTTTGCTATCCTCTAAAGACCTTTATTATAGGGGAGGCTTAGGTTAATAGTATGCTTATTTATAAACTATCTCCAGCTATTCCTTACTTCTTTTTTTAGGGTATTCTTTAGCTGGTTTCTTATGTCTTTATAATATCTCTTATCTTTAGAATTATAGCTACTTATATATTTTCTTCTTACTTATTATTAGCTAGTAATAAGAACTGCGCATTATACGGACCATATATATTGCGCATAGGGGCCCACTTTTAAGACTGGGCAGTGCTCTTTTAACCCATTTTTAATTGCTGCCTAAATCCTTTCTAGTCTTTAGTTGATTTCCTTAGGGGTAGCCACTAAGCCTCGCTTATTTGGTATTAGGTGGATTTCTTCTAGGTCTTAAAGTTATTGT
The DNA here is from genome assembly GCF_001692895.1 of Cenococcum geophilum 1.58. Lineage (NCBI taxonomy): Eukaryota > Fungi > Ascomycota > Dothideomycetes > Gloniales > Gloniaceae > Cenococcum > Cenococcum geophilum. The sequence continues at coordinate 288,842 of NW_027137647.1, forward strand.
TTAACTATATTAAGGAAGCTGTCTGTCTTAAGCTTTCTTATTACATATCTTTTACTATTTAATTATGCCTTAATATCTAGATCTAGCTATATTTAGATAGGGATATAGTCTAAAGCGAGTGCCTATTCTTCTTTAGGGTTATACCTTTTAAGTCTCTAGTATAGGCCTTCGTCTATAAATATAAGGTNAATTATACTTTTAGNGGNNCCTTATTNCCATATAATTNCTCNNNGNGGGGTNGCTAGCTTAAGGCCNNANGTNTTTATAGCTTTTAGTAGGCACTCTACCTATCGTTTAGCAGCAATATAGATACCCCCCTACTATAGGTAGTAGAGGTTTATATCTCCTAATAAGATAAACTTTATATCTTTAGTTTCTAGTAAGCTTATTACTAATATAATATTCTCTATTTATAGGACCCCTTTAACCCTAGGGTTATATATATTAATAATCTAAACCAGTCCCCTATATATCTAGGTTAACTGCCTACTATAACTATAAGGATAGGCTGATAGCCTTACTAATTATAAAGCATATGCGTATAGCTGCTTTTGGTTTATATAGGAGCTGGAATCCTTAGGGGCAGTATATTAATTATATATAGGTATTATAATACGGCTCTTATATAGCAAGGATATAGTATTTTTTTAGGTCTAAGCTATCTAGCAAGGGCCTTACAAGATAGTGGTTTGTATTACCGCAGTTATACTATATAATAGATAGGTAGCGGACCCCTAGCGGGGGTCCTTTACCTCTCCTTCGTTCCTTACTTCCTCTATTTCCACTTTCTCTATAATATTTAGAGCTTCTATCTCTTATATCTACATTTTAGTTACTACTTATTTTATATAGAGCTTTTTATTCCCATATCTTATATTCCTAGTAGCGCTTCTATATCTAAATCTATTATTATCTCTAGTTCCTCCCCTATTCTTACTGGTTAGCTATATACCCTTTAAGAGTTAGCTATAAATGTTATATTTACCGCGTTAAGTCTAATTCTTAATTATCCTGGTCTTAAGCTTACTATAGCTATTTATAGTGGTCTTCCTATAGGGCATCCTCTCCCTTATATCCCCTATAACCCTTATATCCCTATACGGTCTAGTAATATTACGCAGCAACGCTTCTGGCCTGTTAAGGCTTAGGATAGCTAGCCTAGCCCCCTAGTATTAAAGGTAGGAAATGCTAAAAAGGCACCTACGCCCCCCTAGCTTATTACCTATTATTTCTATTTATATAACCTAGCGTGCAGTTATTCCTATAGCTATTAAGCCCTTACCTTCTATCTCCTATATTTAATGCAGTTTCCTTTCTCCTACGCCTTATATATGCTTTAGTGGCAGTTTACGCATTTTATTTAGTCTTAATTTAAGCAGTTTCTTATATTATGGGGGCCTGTATAGTGGCCGTAGCACACCTATACTGCGTATATAGATTAGGTGTGTCCCTATTATATATAGCGGTAGCATTATTTTAGGTAGAGTTTATAATTATAGAGCCTTGCGTTATATATAAGGCCATTTATAATAATACCTTTTTAAATAAGAAGTTTTTACATTCCTAGTATATATATACTAACAATAAGGGAGCTATATATTTAACCAGCGTCTCCCTAGTAAGTCTCTAGCGACCCTTATATTCTTTTATTATTTTTATTATATACTTAATTTGCATTTTTCTATTAAAGCCATTAGATTTAGGTAATCTTAAGTCCTAGTATAAGGCGTTCCATTTATTTTACTATCTTATATATAGTTGCCGTATTATCCGCCTGGCGTCCCTTTTCTACCCTAAGGCTTAGGGGAACCACTAGGACTTTAACTAGGTAATCTTTACGGAGCACTTTTATACTAATATGTTCTCCTAGCCTGTCCCCTACCCTTATAGCTTATTCCTTTACCTATTAGTTCCTTAGGGTGACTCTAATATCTCCACTCCTAAGGTGTTGGACTATAACGGCGTTATAGACCTCCTTATAAATTTCTATAAGGACTTCTATTTCTAATTATCCCCTAAGCCCCTCTGCTTTCTCTATATTTGGTTATATTATAATTATATATTTAGATATTATCTTTAGGGGGGTAGGCTCCCTATACTGTAGAGGCGCAGCTATAGCGGCCTAGGTACGGTTCGCTAGTAAGGAGGATAGGTAGTTATATATTAGCTATAATATAGTAAAGTTTAACATACCTGCTTATTTAGGCCTCTACTCTAGTTTTCTAGTGGCTTATTCCTACCTTTAGGCGTCACTACCTTTTACGGTTAAGGCTAGGCCAAAACCTCTCCCGCCTAAGTAACTCCTATTTACTCCTTAAGTATATTTTACTAGTATACCACCCTAGCAAACGGTCCCGTCTGTTAATATACCGACACGCATATCCGTTCTCTTAAGCTATATAGCAGTCTCTTCGGCTAGGACGTAATCCTATCTGCCTACTAGGTGTACTAAGGGTTAGAGCCTAGCTAAGGAGTAAGGTCCTTAAAGCTAGTAGTGGCTGCTATATACTACGCCCTATAGGAGACTAGTAGTAGTATAGGGGCGTAACACCCTATACTACTACTAGTTCCCGTTTCGCGTTGCCTATAAGAGTCTCCTTATAATAGGCCAACCGTGTCTTATAGGAGGGGGCCGTAGAGACGCCAGGTCCCGTGCTAGGTAATTTACTCCCCCCTCTCCTACTAACTAAGCTTATATCCCCCCTTTTTATAAGCTGGCCTATATCTCTAACTGTTAAGTCCTTATCTAACTAGCCTATATTTCCCCTACAGCCTCCCCCATATATATACATTAGGTTACGTACACTACGCCTATTAAGACCCTCCTATAAGTCGCCTTATATATATACATCAGGTTGCGTATACTACGCCTATTAAGACCCTCCTATAAGTCACCTTTTAACGCTATAGGGCCGTCGAAGCTGGCCTGTGTTTCCGCTGCCTAGAGCTTTACCCGTGTTTCCACCTCGTTAAGCTGTCTAGTCGCCGTCGCGTCGCCGTCGCGTCGCTGTCGCTGTTGACCAGGTCGCGCGCACCACACCTATTAAGACCCTCTTCTGAGTCACCTGGGTGTACTGGGTACTAGATAGGCCCTTAGAGGGGCCTTAATAAGTTCTCTAGGCAGGGCCTTAATAAGTTCTCTAGGCAGGGCCTTAATAAGTTCTTTGTGGTGGCCTTGGGGCCTCAATAAGCTTCGTATAAAGTATCTGCGACGCGTTAACCTTAACAAGTTCTTATAAAAAGAGGTTCCCTACGCCCTCGCCGTATCCTCTTGGTCTCAGAGCTAGTGCAAGCCTAAGGGTGTCCTGTTGTACGCCTAGGACGCGTTCGCATTCGCTAGCTTAATAAGGCCAGTTTCGGCCCTAGCTACAAGATAGGTTAATTATATATAGGTAATCTCTAAAGCCTATATTTATTAGTATATGCTATATATATATATAGAGTATATATAAAGTATATATAAAGCATATATAGAACGTATACTTACCGCCAGCTTATTTCTTATATATCTTAACTATAGTAGTGTAAAGTCTAGTTCTGTAAATATATGCAAATTATATAGATAATTAAGTAGTATTACCTAAAACTTTAAATACTAGCTGAAATATCTTTATATATGTAGCACGTGTTTCTAAGTTAAGAAAAGCGTATATTTACACCTTAATTCCTATAATAAGTGTTTAGCTTATATATAGTATATGCGTAGTATAGGGTATATATATGTTTAGAATTCTTATCCTATTCTGTAATTAAGAATAGATTTATTTTATCTTAAACTATTTTAAATAATAGGTTAATTTTAATATATGTTATATATTAAAATGCCTTAGCTTATATATACGTATAGTATATAATAAGAAAATGCTTATTATTAAAGTTATTTTGTTGCGTAGGAAACTACATTAAGAAATAGAGGCTTCCTTTACGGGCAAGGCGCCCTCGCTTGTTAACCCCGGCCAAGCCAAGACTGCCCCTTAACCTTAACCATAAAAGGCCATTTCTCTCGCTGCTTTTCCTCTCATCCTCCATCTTTCCTTTCTCCTAATGCTACGCCTCCTCCTCTTCTTGCTGCTAGTCCCTAGCATGGTCGCATTAAGGCATTTCTACTATCCCTTTAGCGCTAATGCGTATGCAAGTCTAGCCCACTTATTACTTTATTCCCCTATATCTTAGACTAATAATTAATATAGTTAACTACGGCCTTTCTAATAGGTAAGTCTCTATTCTATGGTAATATATAGACGGTCTTAGCCTCCTCTCCTAATTCCCGCCTCTAGAGCCGATGGCTTTAATTTTTATTAACCTCTTTTAGCGCTGCCTCTATCCGCTAAGCGCGTCTATATCCTTATAATTCTATCCTCTCTCTTACATATACCCTCTCTCCTTTCGCCTTCTAGATGGCGCTAGTCCGCAACCGTCCCATAGGAAGAAGGTTAGGGGAATTCCGCACTTACTAGCCGCGTTAGCACTATTATCTTATTTAACTCTACCATATATCTCCTTCTAAGATAGGGAGGGATAGGTATGCTATATCTGCCCCCTTAAGGGCTTAAGCGAGCTTATATTATACTTATTTTAGCTAACCTACGCGCTATTTTCTTACCTATAATATACTATTGGTTAGATAACCCACTTTAGCGTTTACCGATAGCTAAAGCCACCTATATTACGGCTAGTATACCTACTAAGCTACTTAGCGGAAAAGCAGCTAGATATCGCTAATTTAAGCAACTATCCTATATAGGGCTGTATTAGGTATTATTCGAACGGATATTATATAGAGTGTCGCTTAGGTGGCTATGCATACCTACCTAGTAGTATAGTTACATTACTATAGATATTTTGGAGACACCGTTTAATCTACTAGTTTAGGGCTAAGGGGCTATTAGCTCTACCTAACTGCTTAATAGTAGAGCGGTAAAAGATTAACAATCCGGCCTTTTAAGCTATAGGGCTATAATAGGAACCACCTAGATTAAAATTAGAAGGTTATAGCTTTTAGGCGTATAATAGATCTGCGGCACTACGGTATAACTATAAAGGAATCTCTAACACTAGCCAGCCATGTTAGAAGGGTAAGCATTATATAGCACCTTATATAGCACCCTATATAGTCCTTTACCTAGCGCATTTATATATCTATATACGATTACCGTGTAAGTAGTAGGCATATCCGTTACTAGGTAGTTAGTATTAGAGAACCCTACCCGCTACTAATAATAATACTACCTCCTTTTGTTATAGATAGCTTGTAATATATATATATAAGCGGGGCTTTATATCCTATTAATATAAGCGGCGTAGAAGATTAGCTAGATTAGCATTATTAGGAAGTAAATAGATATATTAGCACTGCCCTTTACTAAGGAATAAGGGTAAAGAACTTAAGCCATCAACCTCCTAATAAGGGGCTAGATGCGATAGCTATATTAGAGCTAAATATACTAGCTTAGACGGGCGGATACAGTTTAATTGTAATTTGCTAAGGGTATTAATTAAGTACTAGGAATTTAAGCCCTTATAAACCTTTATACCCTATAAACAGCAATTAACCCCAGTCTATACTAAAGGCGTATATATTAAATACTTTAATTTAATAAGAAACCTAAGCAAGGGGTAAAGGGTAAGGGGCGATAGGCGAGTGCTAGTGGCGAAGGGAGGACTAATATACACTTAAAAAGACCTTTAATTCCCCCTTAAAGCTTTTAAAAGCTATAAAATAATAGCAACTCTAATAATAACAACGTTAGCACTACCTTAGTCTTTATTTTGTATTCCTTTTAAAATTTCGCTTAATAAGAACAATTTCTATACTAGTCCCCCTAGAAAATTAATAACTTTATCTCAGCACTATATAATTACGGCCCCTAAGAAAAGCGCGAGCAGTAAGCCTAAAAGGAGGAGTAGGAGAGTACCTCTTTTCCCCCTAAAAAGTTAAGAAGTATTATAAGCTTAGGTACTTAATAGTATATTATTCCACCTAGGGCCTTAATTTAGATATTCCGTCTAATAAAGCGCCTATAGACCCTATATATAATTATAAGAAAGCTAATAATAAGTATTATAAGGATAATGAGGATAATAAGGATAATAAGGATAATAAAGAAGATTTCTATAGGGATGGAAATAATAGTTAAGTCTCTAGAAAAAGTAATTAAGGTAATTATCCTAGTAATTACCCTACCACTCTCCCTTTTTCCCTAGTAGTTCCAAATATATAGTTTTAACGACTAGTAGTAAATCTAATAGTTATTAAAGACGATATAGCTGATCTAGACTTAAAAACTAAAGGCGATAAAGCTAGTAACGCTGATAATAAAGCTAATAAAGCCAATAATTAACCAACACCTTATGGATTAGGTATACGCTTCCCCCCTTAATTTATAATAGCTTATTTAATAATTAGTAGATAACGGGAATAATAGTAGTAGTAAGGGCGATAAAGATAATAAAGAGCTACCTTCGTTAGAAGCGCTAGAAGAGGAGGTACATATACCTATATATAATTGTACTATATCCTTAACGCTAGACGGCAATTAAACGAATAATTTAGCTAAGGGGCGTCGTATCGGAACTGCTCCGTAGTTTAGGTAGGAGCTTAAAATATTAGTAGCTGCCGGCTAAAAGTCTTTAGGAGCCAAAAAGTTAAAAAAGTAGAGGTCCAATTAGCTTAATTAACTAAGTAGTATTAATTATATCTCCAATACTTCTGTTAGTAAGAGTAGCGAGAGCGTATAACCTAAGAAGTAATAAAGGTTACCTACTTCCCGGAGGACTACGCCTTCTAGCTCTCCTACCCTTAGCCTTAATAACTATAACGGTATTAAAAAGCAAGCGGTCTCTACTACATGGCCCACTAGCCCCTCCCCCTAGCACTATATATCTCCTTATAATACTAGACCACTAAAATACAGGGCTAATAACTATTATAATTATATTCTGGACGATTTTATAAATGGCTTAATTAAAGAAAGTAATAATAAGGATGGCGAGAATATTACGGATAAAGGTAAGGCCGGGAACTACGGTAATGGAAGTAATAATAGTAATAATACGGATGATAATAACTCTAGGGACGGTAATAGTAGTAGTAGCAATAAGGATAATAAGGCCTATAGGTATATAGGGCGATAAGGATTACTAACCCCTATTACTAGTTAATTAAAGGTAAAGCGTGCTATAAAGCATTATTTCTAGCGGTCTTACTATTCCCCTTTAATTTTATTTATGCATGCGTCCGACTAAAGCACTATACTTACTAGCAATTATTATAAGTGGGTTATATCCCCTATATATAATCGCCTCTATACCTAAAAACTACTACTAAGCGCCACCTCTAGCTCTAACTCTAATAAAGCAATACCGGGAGCCGCCTTAAATACTAATTTGGAAGAAATTTTAATCTAAGCAGCTTTTAGGCACTAAAAAGACGGGTTATATATACTAAATATCCTTCCTTAATAATTCCCTTTACCTTTTAACCTAGTTAAGCAGCCCTAAAAGCCAAAGCCCTAAGGGCTAAAGTCTAGAATAAAATTTACTAAAGAGGAAAACGCGCTACTTACTAACCTAAAAGGGAAATAAAATCTTCTATAGGACTAGATTAAAGATAGCTTTCTAATAAGAAGTCTTAGATTACTATAAAGGCATTACTATTTAAAACTAAAGGCTTAGCCTGTTATATAGAAGAAACAGAGGCGGCCTACTAGGCGGAAAAATCGGTGGTAATAATGCTGTTCTTTTTAGCCTAAAGTTTTATTTCTAGCTTAAGTTCTATTTACGGCGCATCTTATAATTTCTAGATTAATAAACTTAGTCCCTATATAACCTAATAGGCCAGTAACTAGAATTTAAAAATTGCTGCTAAAGAAGCCGTGGTTTAAGGCTGGAGGTGTAATATCTGCCTAAAATATTAACCAACCAAGGCCCGTTTTTAGGAGCGTAAACGTTATTATTTTTATTAGGGCCACTTAAGGTATACTTTATAAATTTAAGCATCTAGTTATTAAAGAAAGTCCACTATAAGGAAATGAATATATATTATATAGCTAGATCAGTACGTATATCCCATCTATTAGCATATAATTCTTAATAGCTTTAAGGACTTCTTTATACCGCCCATCCTTTTTATAACCAATAAACGCAAAACTGCATCTTAGTAACTACCTATTTCTTTTAGCCTTATCTAACGCACGCGTAATAACTACCCTTAGCGATAGATACTGGACTATCCTTATCTTCTCTTTGCCCTTATTTATTCTAGTCTATACTATAAGTATAAAACAATGCTAGCGCTTTAGAGATTTATTATAAGATCTATTTACTACTCCGTTAAGTATAAATACCAGCCTATCTTTATCCTTAGAAATTCCCGTTGGTATCTACTCGCTAGTAGGGCTATAGATTATATTAATATACTTTAGGAGTTTAGGATCGTCTAATAACTGGTAGACAATCTTTATACCGTAACGTCTATATCCTAATACCACTTCAAGCCCAAATATTTAACAATTATTAAAATAAAGTTCCGCCGTTATAAGAAACTTATTAACAAAATCCTTATAGCGGTTAGTTTTCTTCCACGAGAACGTAAACTAGTTACTTATATAAACTTTTAGATACTCCCTAACTAGTGCTTCTACGGCTAAACTAAAAACAATTAGCTAAAGGACGTAGTCCCTAACTAGTGCTACTAGAGTAAGGCAAGGTAATGTCTCGGTCTTATTATCCTTATTTATTAGGGATTTAAGAGATAATAATTATATAGGGGTTAAGGGTGCGCCTAGTTCCTCCTTAAAGTGGCCTTAAGTAAGCCTATCCTCTACTCTAAAGCATATAGAAGGGGTTTTAATATCACTAAGGTAGGTTAGGTCCTTATTAGCATTCGTAGAAGAGGGAAAAGGCTGGCTCAGCATGCTAATACTAGAAGGAGTCGCCGTCGCTCTAATACCGTTAGAAGAGTTAAGCTTAGAAGGCATTAGCCTCTTATTAATACCTACTAAAGGGCGAGAAAGATGGGGCTAAATACTCGTCATTATATCGTCCATACTAGAGTTAGTAGTAATTACTATCTCCCTAATGCTGTAAGAAGAGTTAAGCCTAATAGGTATTAGTTCCTTATTAATATCCACTAAAAAAGGGGGATAAAGATAGGGCTAGATATTACTCGTTATATTATTAACATAAAAGTCTATAGTGTTTTTATCAGCCTTATCTAATAATAAGTCTCTAGTGCGTATAATTTGCCTTTAGTTACTTATAGAGCTAGCAGCCTAATAGCTCAGAGTTTCTATAGGAAGTTATTAATAGATTTTCATTACCGGTTATAGAAAGGAAGTATTTATAGAAAATAGGAGTAGGGTAAACTAAGTAAATATTTATATAAGGGAAGCACGGTAGAGCTGCTAGCACTAAGCGGCTTCCTATATATAGGGCTGCCTAAATCCTCTATAAGCTAAAGCGTGTGGCGTATACGCCTATAGCTAAATTAAAACACGGTAATAACTTAGAAATACTATAGACGTTTATATATAAAGTTTATTATTAGTTATACTTATATCTAAATACCTTATTATATCCTAAGGGAACGGCTTAGCGTTTAAATACAATAAGGCCAAATAGAAGCAAATAGTGAGGCCTACTTCTGTAATTCTCAGAGCTTAGAGAATTACGTTAAGATAGTCGGCCTGTATAGGACATTCTACTCTTAATTTTATAGTGGAAACTTAGCGACTAGAAGAGTAAATGCCCTATATTTTTAGGTGGGTAGTAGCATTATAGGGCACAAATTTGCATAAGGCATAGCTACGTTAATTAGGGTATAATATACTGCTAATTTCGTAAGGCGAGACAGGTACTGCTTGTATTAGGCTTTAATTTAAGCGCTTATCTTTAATAATCCGTACAGCCACACCCCTATACGCACTACCTACCACTTATTTTTATATATTATTTTATATAGGATCCTACGGGAGCCCCTAAATAGGTTTATTAGTTAATTCCCCTTAGGATTTCTTATTCTCTAGAACTAAAACATAGCTTAGTAAAAACATACTAGTTATAATATTTATATTAAAACTAACCAGTAGCACTTCTAATAGCTTTCAGTATACGCCAGCTTATAGCCTTCTAGTTTACTTTATTTAACCTATTATCTCTTAGTCTCTCGTTTACGCGTTCTAAAATTTCCTCCCTTTTAGGTAAATTTATATCATTCTAGCCGCGCCTTAAGGTAATAATATTTCTACTTCCTTATTTATAAATTTCTACTAATTCTTATTAAAAAAAGGCGCCTCAGCCTAGGCCTATATACTTACTAGGAAACGCTACTACTACTCTAGGTTATACTAAACTGCATCCTATACCTGCTTTATAATAGCATTAGCCCTAATGTCTATTATACGTAGTAGCGTTTAGAAATAGGTATTAGTGAAATTACTAGGTCCTAATATATCGTAGTAAAGCGGGGTTTCGCGAATAAAGAATTTTAAGTTATTTAAGTGTCTTAGCTAATGCTACTAGCATTACCCCTACTAGTTTAGTTTTATAAAACTAGTCCTCCCGCCTTCCCTAGGGTCGCACTAACTATTTAGCTAAACGCCGCTAGTTCTAGTAGCCGCGCTAGATATAGCCCACCTAATACTTCTACCACGTTACGGAATATGCAGAAAAACTATATAAGGTTATAATTTAGGTAGCCCCTAGCTAATACGTTGGATCTTTCTCACACTAATAGCCCTAGGGCTGCTGCGAGGAGTTAAAGCGCTAAAAGCTGCCTACTGTAGCTAATCCGGTTCTCCTCGCTATATTATAAAAGTAAGAGGAATTGGGGCTAAGTTAACGATAACAGTTACATTTTCTATAGTTGTTAGAAGGATAATTTATTTTATAGATTACAAAACCTCCCCAATACTCTGTATAAGCTAGAAAAAGAATCTGCTTATAAAGTAAAACATTATCTTTATACTATTTTCTAATACCCAAAATATAACTCTTAATAATGTATAATCTTAAAAATGGCTAATATAAGGCCTGCGTAACTATATTATATATTAGTAAACTAATAGCTAAAATCTAGGGGGGCTTTATATATTAAAACTAGCCCTATAGCCTTAATTACCGTCTTTATAGTTATCGCTATTATCCCAATCACGCTTATATACCAGAAACTTATTACTTAAATAAATAATACGTATTTAGGGCGATCCTATTAAAGCCATAATTGTAAATACTAACTAAGAATAATAATAGCGTAATAAAGCTAGACGCGCCAGACGTCGGAATTTTTAACCAACTTTTTAGTAAGGCATATTATAAAGAAGCAAGTAATAAGTAAGCAGGAAAAGGCACTATATAGCCCTATTTTAATAATAGAAGGGTTTAAATATAATAAAATCCAAGCAGCTGCGATAAAGGTAGGGTAAGTAAATCTACTAACGGGAGCTATAATCTTAAATATCTAAGAAAATGGAAAAGAATAAAGATAAAAGTAGGAGCAGGCTAGTTTATAACGATATTTTTTCTTAGAAATAAGGCGGGCTATATAAACGCTATATTATTACCGCTAAATAACTTAACCAAGCGGCTTCCTAATAAGTTGTCGCCCTAACTTTAGGTAATAAAAGACACTCAGGGCGTATAGGGGTTAGTTACCTCCTCTATTCTATTACTAGATCGAGTATTTAATACCGTTTATAATTTTAGGTAATACCAAATAAAAAAAGAGAAGAGTATAAATCTTTTATTTTAGCTAGTAACTTATAAGTTTTCTACACCCTTATACCCTATATTAATCTTTATCTCCTAGCTATACGCTTATAGTGCGGCGCTATAGTTTATAAGTACTAAAATTGTATAGATACTTCACCGGACCTTCTATTAACTTAGTTTTAATATTAAACCTAAAGTGTCTTAAAATAGGTTAGCTTGCTAGCATAGCTAATACCTATATCTTCTTTCCCTTTTCGTCCTGCTTTTCTACTGCCATTTTAATAAGTATTTTACCTAGACTAGACTTTTAATAAGACTTGTATATAGTAAGAGTAGAGATTTTTATCTAGCAATCTTAGGAGTACCTAGCGCAAAATTAGCCACGCCCCTAAGCTTATAACCTAGGAACTATACTAATGCCCTTTAGTATAAGTTTTTTCCTTATAAAACTTAACACTATCTAGGTTTTTATCTTGACGTAGATTTTTAATACCCTCTAGGAGGTTGTTAAGAATACCTTTGTTTTATTAGCTTACAAACTTATACTAGATAAATAGTAATACTGTATAAATATCCCCCTTAGGCAGTAGCTAGGGTTCTAGGCCACTTATAACAAGGACGCTAGAAATTACAGTTCTGCTAATTAACACCGTTAAATCTTGCCTGGCCTATGGCGACTTAACTACCTTAGCTTTATTTTTATTATATAGGCTTTCTATACTATAAACCCTTAAGGTAGAACTAAGAAGCGTATTAATAAGATTAACTACGTAAAAGTTATACGTGTCTATTAGGAATGCTTCAGAATATAATCTCCAAATCTTAAAAGATTAGAAAGTTTTAAAAGCTGAAATAATAATATAGGTTGCTTAAAATATATCTAAGTATATAAGCGGTCGAATTTGATAAGTAGCTATTACAGGAGAAAGCGAAGAAAAGTAAAATTGGTAGTAGAAGGAGGAATACCCTTAAAAGGTATATAGAGAAGTCACAATATTAATTAGACGAGAGCTATTAGGACCGTCGCGGATATAATAACTATAGCCCCTACTCTAACTAACGAAATTAGGTTACCATTCCACCCTACCTTTAAATAGCATCTGGTAAAGGATTCCATACGGCAGGCATAGCTAAGAATTATTACCGCACATATTATACTGATTTATCGTTATATATTTTATATCTGCTTAGTATTACCTAATACTTAACCTCTAGGAATGTATATATATAAGTCTAACGCTACCAAATACCATTAGATACAAGGATAAGGTATTAAGGTAAAAGATTTAGTTTCCTAAGCTAGATATAAATAACTACTATTAAGGGTCCATAATGGATAGACACAGCCTCTACGCCTTTCTCTTTAATATAGTTCTCTAAGCCTTAGAGATTCCCCTAAATTATAGTCTATAATTTAATTAGAATAGATACTATATAAGAGATATTAAACGTACTTAAAACGTATACGCGTTAGAGTGGTTACACATTAATTTAAGGAAAGTAGGTAAATAGATAACATCCCGTATTTATTACCCTTTAGTTTTTCTATAAAGAGTACTAAGGAACTCCTATTAAGACTTAGAGAAGGAATAAATTAAAAAGTAAGAGAGTTTATCCGTAGTCTTCTCATCTAGGTAAATATAGAGAATTTTACTTAATATTAAATCATTAAGTATTTAAGCGACTTGTCAGTATTTTAGGCGGTTAGAATTTCCCAGACCCGCACCTACCATTTATTAGTCTTTTAGGCCTATAGTAATTTAATCCCCTAATAGGCCGGTGCTAGGATATAACTTTAGGGGTTCCGTCTACTAGCCTTATATACCCTTAAGTTAGTAAGTGCCGGAACGCGAAGAAGTTTTAAGCCTAGTGGCTAATCTAGGACGACTTTCTAATATAATTAAAGACCCCTTTTTTAGATCCATATCGGTATATAATAAGGCACTTACTCCTAGGCTAGGGTTAGTAATTAATATACTATAGCTTAAATCTTAATCCTAGCTATTAGTGATAGTTATAAGAGGCTGCTAAATATACTAGTCTAAAACTAGTAGGGTCTAGTAAATTACGGCTTAAAAGAGCAAGCTAATTGTTAAAGAAGTAGCATCTATATTAAAGAATAAAGTGGCTATAAATGGCTAGCAGAAATAGGGGAGACTAAAAAATAGTTTAAAAGGAGCAGTAAAAATAGTAAAGTTAAGGAAGTAATAAATAAAAGCTATAGAAGAAGGCGACAAGGTAACCGGTAAAGTGGACGGTAAAGATAATTATACATCCCCAGCGTAATAGGGCGAAATTAGCTTTATATATCACTCATCTCTATCTTATACCTTTAAGATTTAAAGCATTTTTAGGTTTATTAAGGCGTTTTAGCCTTTAATTCTTACGGGACGCATTATTATATTATTAAAAAGAAATTAACGGAAGCTTTTAGACTTTATAGTAGTGGGTAGGCTATGTCTAATTAACTAGGGAGACGGCTGCATATCCTTACTTTAATTAGCTGTTTAGTTTTCCATTATAGATCTTTAGAGGAGCACGAGTTATAGTGGTAGAGTTTGGTATAGTATGGCGTCTTAGGGGTAATAAGGTAAGGGGCTAATACACACTAAGCTAAAATTATAGGGGTATTATCGTTGCAATTATAACAATAATCCCCTATAACGTTTCCTGCTTCTCTTACTCTTACACCTTATTACCTTCTTTTTTTAGTTTAGCCAACCTATAGGATTATAAATGCCTCTCTGCTTTAGCAGTATAGTGAAATAGATTTTAGCGCCACGGTAATTCTATTTTATAGCCTTTCCCTTTCTAAGGCTAATTATTATCCGCTATAGGACGGAGAAGCAGTCTTTCCTAGTGCACTATTATAGCTCGCTTATACTATCCGTCCTTATTATACTATAGGTTCACCTTCTATTACTCCTCTCCTAAGGGATACTTATAGATAATAGTCATTGTTAAATAAGATTAAGCTATTTACGTAATTCCTACGCTCTACTAATAAAGGCGAAGCGGTAAAAGCCTATAAAAGAGTAGTAGATAAAATTCTAAAGGCCTTACCTACCGACTATAGAGAGGCGCTTAGCTTAAATAAAACCCTAACGGTTTTAGGCCCCTAGAACACCCTAGCAATTTTAAAAGCCATAAAAGCCCTAAAAGCCCTAGAGGCCTTAACGACCCCTATAAATCTAAAGACTAGGAAAGCCATAGTTAAATTTATTTTATTATTTTAGATTCTTAAAAGATAAGGAACCCTACCTCCTAATAAAAGCCTAGACCTACTTTATAAAGAAAACCCCGCCCCTAAAAAAATGCTAAAATTTATCGCCAGCAGCTATAGAGCGACTGGTTACAGTTTACACAAAAATTTAGTCTCTAGATAATTGTAAATTAGAATAGTTCCTTAAGCTTTATAATCTAGCTAAGGGCGGATTACTTAAGGCTCTCTAGGAACTATATATTAAACTAGTAAAAGCTAATAATTAGGTAATAATTCGTAACCTAGCTAATATCCTTAACGTAGGCAAAAATGCAATTGGTTATAGGTTAATAAAGTCTATTCTATCTAAGACGCTAAATAATAAGGTGGAGTAATTAAAGAAAAAAGGGTATAAGCCTAAAAAGGGCTAACGATTTAGAGCTTTAGTACGGGAGATGGCCTATCTATTAGGAGGAGAGCGCCTTAAACTAAATAATATTGCTAGCTAAAAATGGAGTCGTCTTAAACCTAGAGTACTTATTAGTCTCTATAACCTAGATTCTAGTATAATATTAGTTTTTAATTACCTCTATTAAATTAACGACTAACCTATAATAGTATTGAAAGGTATATAGCACCTAAAGAATTTAATATATTTATTACTTGGATGGAAACATAACTATAATGCTAGAAATGGACGGAATTATCTCCTTTAGCGAGGAACCTAAAGGATATATATCTCTGTTATGCTAATACTAACTCTATAAGTTAGCCTAAAGCTAGCAACGCCATCTAAAGCCCTAGGGGTATAAAAAGATTAACTATTACTAAGCAGTCTAATACCAAACGTACTAGGCGCGAGTTATCTAAAATAAGCAGTTTATAAGCCGTCCCTAATAGGAGTTCCGATTAAATATTTCTAACGTCTTTAAGGGACCAACATAGCATAGCCAATCTTTATTTAGACCCTCCTAAAATACTATTACCTTTTAAATCTACCTTAATCCCTAAAATCTACTTATACCCTTTAAAAGTCCCTCTTAACCTAAGCTATTACTTGACCCTTAGAATATCCTTCTCTTTTAAACCTACCTTAATTCCTTAAATCTACTTAGATCAATTATTAATTCCTTCTAATACAAACCTAGACTATTACTTAAATTCTAAAGTACCTCCCCCTTTTAAACCTCTATTAATTCCTAAAATCTATTTAAATCCTCTATTAAATCCTCTTAATTTAAATTCTAATCTCTAGCTAATTACTCCGCTAGCTACTATAGTAATAAATAACTAGCTTAATTTATATCCTATATTTTTATATATAGTAAGCCTTAACCTAAACCAGAATTCGCAATATAGCACTCCCTATATATTTTAATATTATTTTTACTTTGCTTCCAGGGAACCTATAGCCTTAGATAGCTCTTATAAAGCTGCGGCCGTATAGACCTATATAGATATATAAGTATATCCACCCCCCTTCCCTATAAAGTGTTAAGGCGTATTATTAAGTGCACCCATTATATTACCGCTCTAAAGTTTAGGGTATTTATATTTTATAAAAATCTTAAACCCTAGTAAACCGTTATCTGAACTTAGCGGGCTAAGTGCTAATATTACTATAGCCTTTACCGTGCTATCCCCGGGGTTCGCCCAGATTTCCTTATTTATATTATTATAATATACTAGATATTAGTTTTTAATAAAGACCGCGTCTTTAGTAGTGCGGAGGATTTTAGTAGTATACTACCTAGCGACTTTCTAAATATTTTTTATTAGTATACTGCTAATCTATCTAGCGTTGGCAATACCTTAATATATAGTGAAATATAAAGTGACGTTATTTTACTGTTAGGTATTTTATAGAAGGGGAAGTCCTCCTTTTAGGAGGATAAGGATTGGCTCTATACTAATAGAAAGGCGTATAAGTAATCTAAATATCTACTATCTATACCAGAAGCTATCTATAGTGCGGATATAATAAGTCTAAGAAAGATATAAGTAATAGACGCATTAGTAAATAGATATAAAAACCCTTTAAAGGGGCTGATTTTTCTTTAGCGGGGCTAATTTTTAATAGGGCTGATTTCCGGTCGGGTAGGGCCTATATGACACCGCCCGTTCCTAAAAACCGTTATCGCACTAATATACGCCTAAGCATTAACGCGCCTTACGGAAGAGGTACAGGCGACTTATAGAAATTGTCTTAATATTTATAGGTGAAGAGGATATACTATATAGCGTATATAAATATATATCCTCTAGTCCTATATAAAGAGGCCACTAAACCTCTACTCCCGTCATTATCCTTACCTAGCACTTTTACCTTAAGAATAACATTATAATAAAGCTACCGGAAATTACAAAGGACGATTTAATTTTTAAACCAGATTATCCTCTTATTTCTCCTTAAGATTTCCTATAGGGCTTTTATAAACTTAGTATAGATCATAATAGTATTAAGGTAAAAGATACTACCTACCCTTTAGTTATATTAGTCTAATAGTTCTATAGATTAAAGATATTTTTACCCTTTACTATATACGGCAGTGCCAGCAAGATAGCTCGTACCTATATTACGGCGAACGTATCTTTTTAGGGATATTTAATTCTAATAGTTTAGTAGTTAAACGTACGGTATTCTTAGGTAATCTTATACTTATAAAAGGTGGGCTAAAAATAATTAAACAGGTAGAATATAAGGTAGAGGATAGGAATAATTAGCTTTAAATAAAAAATACTCTATCTTCTTAAAAATTCTTTAAATAGGTCTCCTTTAATAACTAACTTAAGTAAGTTAAGGTAAATATTATAAATAATATGGCTTTTTATATGTTAACAGTTTTATAGGTCTTAGACATAATTAGTTTCCACTCTACTTTAAGCGCTTCCCCCCTATATAGGAGACGGTTTACCCTACTTAGGATTTTTCTTTTAAATGGGTCGCAGAAGCTAGGCAAAGTGCTATTAGATATAGTTAAAAGGATAAAAAACGGAGAGGAAGCTATAGAACGGGTAAAGCGTAAACTATAACGTTGTAAGGACGAAGACTTAGCCGGGTAGATATTGTTTTTAAGTTTTACTTAGCTAATGCAGGAGCTACCTTTATAAGGAGAATATCTCTCCGTTAATTTTGCTCCTATAATAATAAAGCCTATATAGTAAGCTAGAGTGCAGGCGAATTACTTATAGATCTAAGAATAGGAAAACGAAAGCCGTAAGGTATTAGTTCTCGTAGGGGAGAGGAAAACGTAGCTATAGGCTCTCGTAGGGGACCAAAAGCCATATAGGAATATAAGCCGTAGAGGATTAGTTCTCATAGGGCGGTGGAATATATAGGCATTAGTACCTGTAGGGGATTTGTTAGTATAGGGGATTTATTAGTATAGGGGATTTATTAGTATAGGGGATTTATTAGAGTAGGGGACTAGCTCCTATAGGGGATTTATTAGCGTAGGGAATTTATTAAAGTAGGGGACTAGATCCTATAGGGGATTTATTAGAGTAAGGGACTGGTTCCTATAGGGCGGTGAAATATATAGGCATTAGCTCTTATAGGGGATTTGTTTAAATAGGGGACTTATTTAAGTAGGGGATTAGTTAGAGTAGGGGATTAATTCTCCTACGGCCTTTATTTAGGCGGCATAAGGCGGCTTCTAATAGGCTAGCGAGTGGATTGCGTGTTTTATAGAAAAATAAAGCCTATATAGGATGGTAGGGTATAGGGACCTAATAATCTAGCGAAAGATTGGGTTATCCGCTTTCCCAGGTTTATTTAGCCTACCCTACGCTATTTTATATGCGTTTCGACTAAGGCTACTACCTAGCCTTAGCCGCCTAAATCTTTAGTCGTGCTATAGAAGAGTATAAGATAATAAAATATTATTCTATCTACTCTACTAACACCTTTAGATCCTTCTATACTTGCTAGAGTATCTTCTTTATCCTAAAATATAGCTCTAGATTATCCTTCTCCTACCTCCTACTATTTAAAAATACTACTTTCCAGAGCCTATTAACCCAGGGGACTAATAACTAATAGTACGGCGTAAAGTACTCCTCCGCTGTTTTAATAAAATCACCTTTATAAGCTACCTCTCCTTTTTTTAACTTAGCTAGCTCTTTAGTATCCATATAATTCCACTTCTTAAACCTTAGGATAGGCTTGCGCTCCTTATTTGGACCCTTATAATAAATATATATCTAGAAAAGCACTTAGAAGAACGACTCTAAATCATGCCTAAAGGAGTGTTTCTCGCCTAGAAGCACTCCTATAGCCATAAACGCTCTTATACTAGTCTTGCCCCGTGCTCCTAAAGGTCCTTCTTACTTCTCTTTAATCGCGAGATTAAGATCGATTAAGAATGACTTCTAGAAGGGATTGTTATCTTCCTCGTTTATTAAGAGGTTGCCTATTAAAATGTTATATTAGAGGATACCAGCCTGCGTATATAAAGACTTATATCCTTTAATGCCACCCTTTAGCGCAGTAAGTATTACAGCTAGAGAGCTTACCTTATAAAGAGCCTTTCTATAGTTATAAGTAATAACGCGTTAATATACCCAATTCTATATAATAGGGCGCTTAATTAAAGAGCTTAAATATAGGCGCTTATTGGGCGGTAACGGGGCGTTAGTATAGCTAGATAACCTCTTTCTACTAGTGCTTTAGCCTTTCCTTATACTACCTTATACTTTAGCTACGCTCAGAGGTACTATTAAGCTTTTAGGCTTATAGTTTATCGCTTTAGTAATATCTAGCCCCTTACGGATATTAAAGATATTATTATTTTGTCCACTTATATAAACAGTCCTATAGTAATAGTACCTAGCTACATTAATTACTCCTTTCTCCGCTGCCTTATATAGCAGTTCGCCTTCTTTCTTACGCTTTAGGTACTACTACGAGTTTTTAATAACAAGAGGTATTTTAGAGGTATTACCCTTATAGTGCGCTTTTTAGCAAGTTGTCGCCTAACCAGCAATATAGGGTGCCCGCTTTATAAGTTTATTAAGGATAAGACGCTCAGTCTAATTGTTACGCATAACCTTAATATATTATTTGCCGTCTAATATTAAAATAGTAGGGTTAAACCTAAGCTACTCTTTATTTATTAAGAGAAACCCTAATATTGCCGAGGTAAATTATAGTCCGTCTTTATTAATATTAAATGGTAATAATGCGATGCCTCCTACCCGGTTATATTCCTATAGCTATATAATAGATCTATAGAGGGTAAAACCTAGGATAAAGCGACGATTGTCCTAAGTGGCGAAGACTTCCTTTATATATTTCCCTAAAGCAAACCATACCTATAAGGCTATATTGGTGTTTAGATTACTCTTTAGCTCTCCTAGCATAAGTATATATAACTAATAGCATTAAGAGCTTTCGCTGGCTATTGGATTATCTATAAAACCAATATCTAGCTTTTACTTCGCCGTAAACCCTTATAAGGGCTGCTTAATATATACGACGAGCTTTCGTTATGTCTTTAGGGCGGACCCGTGCTCCTCTATAAAGCCTAAAAATAATTTAATTAGGTTATTAAACCACTTTAGGACATTATCTTACTCTGCGCTTTTAGGCTAGTTACGCCAGCCGCCCTTATCGGCGTATAGTAGATTATCCCCTTCCTTGCATTTCTTAAAAATGGTAATACTTACCTCTTTAAGACCTTCTACTCCCCTAAAGAATACTTTATATAAGCCAGGAATCCCTATATAAAGAGGGCCTAGCTCCTCCTTTAAAACATTATCTATATATTTCCTATATTCGGACGAGTTAGCGAAGCTGCTTATATTACGTAAATATAGGGTTTAAATGTGGAATGGTAGCAGTTAGGGGGGAGGCGTGGACTCTGTAATAGTAGCGTACACCTTTTCCCAAATAACTTCGTTAGATTCAATCCGGAGAATTATATTTAAAAAAGGCAGGAACCATTTAACGTTAAAGTTGTTAGAATTGACTACTAAATTAAGTCTTAACAGATCACTAAGGAGGTTTTTGTTGCCGCTATTAGACGGCAATAAATGAGAAGTAGGAAGGCTCTATAAAGCAAGTATTAGATTAAGTAAAATATCCTTTAGTCCTATAGGTATTAGATAAAAACTTATAATAGGTCTATTAATGTTACCTTTATTACCTATCTAATATAACGAGTTTAAAGAGCTAGGGATACCTAGATCCTAATAAGTTAAGTTAAATAAATCGCGAAAGTTATTTAGCCCTTCCCTAATAGGCTTTGTTTTTAATCTAAAGAGATTCGCTATTATAGGCGGGCGCGCTAAGAGCTACGTCGGGAGGGCCGACGTAGCAGGCGGGTAGGTAGGCGAGGGGGGATTAAAGAGACTAGTATATAAGGATAGTATAATAGCAGAGAAGTAAATAAGTATAGGGAGGTTAAATATACGTCGGGCGCGTCTTAAAATAAGGGAATAGCGAGAAAGGAAAGTATAAGGGAGAAAGTAAGGTACAAGCGGAACGCGAGGAGGATTTAAAGGTTAGGCGTAAAAAAGTTAAGCTAATCTAATGTAGCTTAAACTAAGGCTTTGTGGGGCTTAGTTAAATACTAAGCTATAATAACCTAAAGTGTAGGAACATCGTTTACAGTCCTAGTTGTATAGGTTAAAAATATAGTGCGTATATAGGGTTCTGGTATTATTGGAAAGTTATAGGTAGCATTTATTAGTAATTATAGTTATTAGCTTTTAGTTTATTCCGCGACGTATAAGGCTCTAATATAGCGATGCTAAAAGGCGCTAAGTAAGGTATAGCTAGCGACAGTGGGTTAATTATTAGGTTAGTCGTGTAAGCATTTACAATTAATTATATAGCTAGTTCTAAAACGAGCTAAACCTAATATACTAAATATAGATATAGCCAACCCCATTTCATAGCGCTTAATTGACCTATTTCCTATAACTAAGATCTAGTTCTTAAAACCGGATCCTTTTTTAGGATCGCGCCCTTTTTACAGTAGTTAATTAGTCTACTTTATAAACCCAAATTAGAATCTTAGTTTTAGAATTAGATTCCGTTCCTAGAATTATAACTTAAGCTATAACTAAAAATAGCTCCTTTTTTCTAAGACCGTTAAACCGCTTAGCTTAACGCTATACCTTTTTGGCTATATTTAGTATGTTTAGCTTAAAATTAGAATAGGATAAAGTCTTTAGAATTAGATCCAGTTCTTAGAATAAAATCCTATTTTTAGAGTTATAACTTAGGCCAATATTAAGAGAGATATCCTATATTTATTCTTAATATTCCTACCTTATTAATATAAAATTCAGAGTTAACCTATACCCTAGTTACCTATAAAAACGCCAGAGACTTTAATACCTTAACTTTAATTCTTTATAGAGGACTAAGCGAGTTATAGGGCGGCTAACTTATCGCTGCCAAGTATATAAAGGTAGAGGACTTTACTATAAGCAAGTTTTTAACTTTAATTTAATGTATATATAAATAATAATAAGATACTCTTAACATGGAAGTAACTAGATAGAAAAACAATACCAAGCTAAAGAAATCCTAATTGGCGCCTTAATTCTTAACGCCAGAAAACAAGAATATAATTGCAAAAATCTTTTCTTATAAGAAATTTCTTATTTCTTTAGCTTCTTGGAGGCTCTATCTATGGTATAATCCACCTTTCTTTTACGTATCCCTCTCCTTAATAGATCTAAATAATCATCTAGTACCTCTTTTAGTTGGTCTCTTTACTTATATAGTTTACCCTTCCAAGCTATCTCTATTATAATATCTTTAAGCGGTTTATATATCCTAGTATAATAATAGAGGTGACGCGGGTTCTTAGTATAGTATAATATAAGTTTCTTATACGGTATACCCGCGGGTGAAACCTAAGTAAAATACCAGTATACTACTATAATAAGACTATATATAGATATAACTAATCTATATTTAGGGTTTTGGAGACACTTTAAGTCCTCTATTATATAGCAAGTTAGTAACCACGATAAGAGATACTTTAGTTATCCGTCTAAAATTGTAGTATTAGAAATTGTTAATACTTTAGTTAAGGGAGATATATCTTTAAGGAAGTTTATATAATTAGCTAAACTATTCTCTGCTTAACTATTAGTATTACTAAAAAATATATAGGTGTTTTATAAATATACCTAAAGGTACTGGCAAACCTTTAATATGGCCCTCTTTTAGTTAAGGTAAGTCTGTTTTAGCCTCGCTATAGCTCTCTATTAGCTTAGATAAGACTATCTTAGTTTTACTATAGCCTTCTAGGCTCTTAAGGTAATTAGCGTATATTTCCGTATCCTCTTATATATTACCCTCCGTATTATTGTCGATTTTATAAAAGTTAACCTTATTAGGTATTTAAGCAGGTATATAAGGCATCTATTTCTATATAGGGTTGAAAAGCCGTAATTATTTCTTCTCCCTGCTAGCAGATGCTATGTCTTTATTATCGATGCGATTTTAGGATAATTTAAGGTTTCCAGCAAGTTGATAAATAGGTATATTATCTTTAGGGCGATAGCATATTGTGATGTTTTTATAAGTACCGATTAAGGACCTATAGGTTATATTAGTAACGTATTTAAGCTTAGTTAAGGTAATATATATAATGTCTAGTATTCTTATAGGGATATTAAGGGATATATGGTCAAGAGGTCAAATTTAAAGGTAAGTTAAATTAATGGCATATAAAAACTAGGAGCACGATATTTATATTCCATTTCTCTCCTAGGGCGGAGTTAGGATAGAAGGTAAAAGGAAAAGGCGGAGTATACTAGCCGCCCTTTTCCACTTTATGTGGTATCTATAGTACAATATTTAGTAGCTATAATTACTCTTAGCTTACGTATCGTTTATGCCCAAAACTATAGGTGCCTAGAGTAATTTATAAGTAAGGCATTATTAGGGGTAGCTATTAGCTAAGCTACTACTAAACTTAAATAGCTAACGATCCCTAACGGACGCCGCATACCTTAGTAGAGTTTAAAAGCGTTTGTATAAAGTTATAAACTAGAATTAGAAGTTAATAATAACCCCTAATAACGCCTCTTTTAGTAGGAATAGCATTATATAATCCACTTCTGACGCCTATCCTTCCTAGGGCAAGATACTACCTAAGCAGTAGACTTATCCTAGCCAGTTAATCTCGTATATTAACCCCCTATCTATAGTAAAGGAGCTATTAGTACCTCTAGGGTAGTTTAATTGCTATTCTAGCTAAGCCCTTTATAAGCGCTCCGCCTTATATAGGCGGCAATTAACTCCTATTAATCTGCCTTGCGTTAGGGGAGATCTTTTACTTAAAGCGCTAAGTAGCTAGTACTTAGAGGTCTATAGGCTTATTCTATATCCCAACAACATCAACTATAATTTCTCTTTAAGTGGTATCTGTAACCCTAAGTACCTATAAGCGCAGCGTCCCTAAATTATTAGCTAGTAAGTAGGCGTTTATAAATAGAAAAACCGACTTTAAAGATAACGGCAACGTAGAGGCGTTAGCTGGTTAGGAAAGTAACTTTAGTAATAAGGATTAAGAATAGGATGCAAAGACATTATATAATAGAGAAAATAGTTTTAGCACTAAAGATTAAGAAATAGGGGTAAATAGTAATAAAGAGATGTTAAGCAATAAGGCTATATAGGCAACGGTTAGATATAGTGGCCTTAGCTTTATAGTCTTAAATCTATAAGTATAGGGTATAAATATAAAGAAGATTTCTAATAAAAGCTGGTAAAAGGGTTAAAACTTTAGCTACTTTTCATTTAGCCTATCGCGAAACAAAATAATATTTTATTATTCCTACTAAAGTCTCTGCCCGCTTAACTTATAGCGAGCTATAAAGTATTTATAATAATTTATACTTTTACTTAGATGAATTTATTCACTACCTTAAAAGCGATAATAAAAGGAAAATCTATACTAACGACCTAGGATTTTTTGAATTTCTTATAGACCTAGGACGTATACCACCTTAGTAACTATTAGTCGTATTTAAGACTACGGTACTTATAGATTTATATCTTAAGGATATAAATATATTTTTTAATAGTGTTTTCTTTTTATTTAAATTATTTCTCTACTTATAGTATATAGCGGTTATTTATCTATTCCGGTGTAGTAGGGAGGGGTAGTTAGGTTACGCGAGAGGGGTTAAACTTATAGCTACGCTTATAAAGCTATTTATATAGGAACTTCTCTAAGTATATATAAGGGGTCTTTATATAGGAACTTCTTTAATATTTCTAGATCTAGGACTTATATATTTCTTTTTTTTATAGTTCTAGTATTTTCCTAATATTTACTTCCTATTTACATGCTAGGCGTTAATAGAGGGCGCTAGGTCAGATCACCCTACTCACACGATTACTTTACTTGCACGATCACTCTACTTGCACGATCGCCCAGCTCGTATAATTACCTAGCTCGCACAATCACCTAGCTCGCATAATCACCCAGTTTATATAATCGCCCAGCTCACATGATTACCTAGCTTGTAGGATTGCCCAGCTCCCATAAGTACCATACTCGTACGGTTACCTAGCTCGCACGATCACCTAGCTTGTAGGATCGGCCAGCTCCTACTCACACGATCACCTAGTTCGCACAATCGCCTAGCTTGCACGATTACCTAGCTTATAGGATTGCCCAGCTCCCATAAGTACTATGCTCGTACAATTACCTAGCTCGTAGGATCGGCCAGCTCCCACAAGCATCTAGCTCGCACGATTAAAGCCAAAGTTATTAAACCCATTAATACCCTATTTACACGCTAGGCATTAATTAGAGGGCGCTAGGTTAGACTACTCTACTCGCACGATTACCTAGCTTATAGGATCCCCTAGCTCCTATAAGCCCCTAGCTCCTATAAGCCCCCAGCTCCTACGACCTCCTAGCTTATAGAACTAAAGCCACAGCCACTAAATCCGTTAAGATCCTTACTATATGTGCGTTAAAGCAGGCACTTATAATATTATTAGGTTAGTATAGGGGTATATATAAAAGATAGGCCGGTATATAGGATATATTAGCATATAGCTAGGAAAAAAGTAAAATAGTGAAATTGGCGGGCCGGTACGCAGGAATATAATACTATTTAACTTTACTTAATATAGCTTAGAGGAGTATAGAGCCTTAACCTAAGCTATAGAAATACGTCCTTTAATTAAGCCTCTATTATATAACCACTAACTACTTCTAAGCGCTGCGGCCGTATACCCCGCCACTTACCCTTCCTGGAACTTTAGAAGTTATACTAGTCCTTAGTTAAGCAATTAACGTTTAAAGCTCTAACTAACTAGCCAAATCTGTCGCAGATTAGATAAAGCTAATGATGACTTCTTAATATATATATAGAGGCTCTAAAGCTATATTTAATAAAGTAGAGTTCTTATTCTTAATCGTCCTATTTAATACCAAATTACTCCCTTAAATATTGCTTAAGATGTAGTTAAAACTAGAGAAACATACCATCCAAGAGTGTTCTATTTGGCTTAGCGTAGCTTATAAATAGCGAGAAATATAGTAACTTAAAACTTATATACTAGGGGCTGGAGTTTAAAGTCTATAAAGTAATTATATGCACCTAATCTCTTATACTTACAGCTACCTGTAATAGAGGCTTTTAGGTAAAAGATAACTAAATATCTAGTAGAATTAACCCTAACTAACTAACTAATGGGTAGGAGGCGGCGACTAATATTATAAATATTAATAAGTTCGATTCCGGCACTATTAAAAGGATAATCTAATTTATATATAAGAGGGACTATAAGAATGGCAAGGAGGAGTAAGGATTTAATATCGACAACACTAATACCTTATCGCCATCTAAACTAGATAATAGCGGTGGCGATAATAAAGACACAACGATACGGCCGACGATGGCCTATATTACACTTCGTCACGTCTATATTAATATAATTGCCGATTACTATAATATACTATAGCTAAAAGAGCTTATAAATATAAAAATCTAATATATTTTAGGAACTAGCTGGTCCGCAAATAGGTTTCCTAATATTATTAAGGATATCTTTAGCCTAATAGGCGACTTAGCATTGTATAATATAATTACCTTAATAGCGGCTAAGCATATTAAAGAGCTTATTAAACTTAGGAACTTTATAAAGCTAGACGTTATAAGCAATTTCGCCATCGGCATTATACAGATAGCGATTACCGCATCCAAGGACATAGAGGAAAATTTTATGCTAAAACTTTAAGCTATTTAATCTCAGCTATAATAAACAAAATCACTACTTTAATCCGCCGAGGTAAGGTATATCGCGGCTAAGCGCAAAAGTAAAAACATTAATAACTGTCTTAATACCCTCTACACGACCAGGACCTATTGTAATATTAGTTATAAAGCCGAGTTTACATATTACATTAAGGATAGTAGTTATCTATCTAACCCTAATTACCCTTATATACTTCGTTATAAAAGGTGCGAGCGTTATATATAAGTAAAGATACATAGCTTAGGAGATTGGCTTAGGTAGGAAGTTATTATATCGTTTAGATTGATCTAAGAAATTCAAATATATATCTCGTCTATAGTCGATCCGTTAAATATTATATAGCAACTATATTATCCATCTCCTATCAGCCTCCCCTTACCTCACCCCTTACCCTTTACCCCTTACCCCTTACCTTACCCTTTATCTTATTCTTTACCTCACCTTTACCTTTACCCTTACCTATTACCCCTCGCCCCCCTAGACGAATTACAAAATCCTAGTTATTATATCTATTCTACTAAATACTAAAATAGGATTAGATAATAATAGACTAAAATAAAATAAAAAGTGGTAAAGAATAATAAGATAAGCGAGAAATAACTAGGAAAAGGTCCTATATATAAGGAACGTATAGTTCTAAATTTACCAGTTATATACCTTTCTATTAGTACTAGAGGGTTAATATAGGATTCTTATATAAGTAAGGCGACTTACCTAGCGGTGCCTCTTAATTAGATGCTATACGCTATATATAAGGGCTACGTAATTTTTAAAATGCTTAAGTCCTTTAATCCACTCTAAATAATAAGGATACTTATAGCGGAACCTCTACCTAAACACTCCTTCTATAACGTGATTATTGAGATATTTTTATAGTATATCCTTCTTCGTAAATAGGCGGGTCTACCTTAATATTAAGAGTTAGTTATCGCCGATGTAGATAAGGTAAATAAGATTAGTAAACGTTATAGAATACGGCAGCTATATTATCTTAACACCCTCTTCCTTAATTGGGACCGCGCTCTACGTCTTATTTAGGTTTTCTTAGAAAGGTGAGTCCAAGCTAATATATTCTTTTTGCCGCTTTACCTATTAATAGGTACTAGTATTAGTATCACTTACACCTCTTTTTACGCCTACTATACTTTAGTCTACTTTAGACCTAAGTTAAAGTCCAATAGCCTTGCTTAAGATCCCATTCTACTAGCTCTTTTATTAATTATAATACTTAACGAGATTATAGATAAACTTTATACGGAGTTTTATAGCGTGCCCTTCTTTAAGCTTATTTAGCGGCTAAGATAGCAGTTTAGTAATAGCAGCATATTCGCGAAATTTATACTATACAGCTAAATAGGTAGAAATGTCCGTCCCAACGCTACCACTAAGCTGTCTTTTAATATTGTAATCGTTAATAGTGTTATAAAAATTAAAAATAATCTAGTCCTCTTTTTATTTATATAGGACGTTTATAACACTATAAAGTTTACGTCTAGCTTTATTATAACGGTTATATAGTTTTGTTTCCTTTACGGCGTTAATAGGGTAATATCCTCGGCTCCTAATCTTTCGCTTATATTACTCTCGTTTCTTATAAAGCTATAAAATATTAGGGTGTTAATTAAGTTCTAACTGGAATTTAAGCTTCTACTTATTAGTTAGACCTATAGGGGCCTACTTATCCCTTAAAATCCCTATCTATACGGCATATTAGATAAGGTTATCCTGCAATAAAGTCCCAAAGTAAATTAACTGGAAATCGCGCTTAATTAAATTAGGTAAATAAAACCGTTGGTAGGTATCGCCGTAATAACCTATTATCTAATTTCGCTCTTTTAGAGTAAGGATAGCTAGAAAGGTTAGTTAACAGATGCACTTATATTAAATTAGACACTTACTATTTAATTTCCTTCTAGACGCTCGTCGCAGCTAGTAAAGTTTAAGTGATTATTTAAACCCGGCTACTTAGCCTAACTATACGTAGTAATCGCGGCATTTCTAGTAAGGGAATGCTTTAGTGTCTAACACTCCCCTATAACTAGCTATTATCTTAATATCTTAAAAGATGGGTTGTTCCTCTATCTGCTTCTTAAACTTTACTTTAAAAATCTCTTTATTTACTAGGATTTTAAGTTTAAAAATCTCTTCTAGTAAAGTATAATGGCGTTAAAATATATTATTTATAATGGTAAGGCTTATAAGATAGGATAGAATATAAAAAGCTAGGATGCTTTTAAGACGGAAAATAAACCTCTTACTATAGGTCTATTAGCGCTATTCACGCCGTCTTTAATCAGCGTCGCTATATACCGTCTGCTTATACCTTTAGAATTTTTAATATATATAAGACTTACAAGGGCAATAGTTATGGTTTAATTAAAGTTTTTCGTATTGTAAACTTTTAGGATTGTAATATATTTATATAAAAGCGCTTTATTAGAGCCTCTTGCGCTTAAACTTTTAATAAGAGCTTAGGGTCTTATTGCCGTAGCACTAAAGAGGAAGAGAATTGCTCCTATTTATACTCAAAAACGACTATAGTAAGGCTTCGCGTCTATTATTTAATAGGTATCAATAATTATATATAAGTCTTACATATACATTATATACTTT
This sequence comes from Cenococcum geophilum 1.58, assembly GCF_001692895.1. Taxonomy (NCBI): domain Eukaryota; kingdom Fungi; phylum Ascomycota; class Dothideomycetes; order Gloniales; family Gloniaceae; genus Cenococcum; species Cenococcum geophilum. Next base: position 318,610 of record NW_027137647.1, read on the forward strand.
TCTTTCTCCGACATATCCAGCTCATATATTGGCGTTAAGTAGGTTAGAATCCACTATAATAAATTAGCCAAGTTTTTTTTTTTAAAGGTTAAAGATTGCCCTATATCTTATATATCAAGTTCTGCGCTATTATTTATACTATAGCCTGCTATATCTATAAATTTATATAAAATTTGTCTCTAGTACGCCTTAATCGCGCTTTCCTTCTTAATTTAAGAATTCTTTACGCGCTATTTAAGGTATATTTTAAACGTATCGGCCGCGCACTAATAAAGGGCCTTAGTTAGGTTAGACTTAACTTTTAGGCAGAACCTAAATATAAATCGTTAGTATTATAAGGTAAATCTTAGTCTAAATATAAACGAACTTTTCCTAATTCCGGAACTTACGCTTAATAAGAGAAGTAGACTAGGGCTTCCGTTTTAACTTCGCTCTTCCTTAACCCTTATAATACGCAATCCTTTACTATAAATATTCCCCCTCGGACTCGGCGTCTTCCCTAGCTCTAGAGTTAGAGCTTAAATCTAAGTCTAAAGCTAGCTTAGAATAAGACGGCTTGCCTAGTTTAAGGTCTAAGCTAAAGGCTAAATCTATATTTTACCATTTCTTGCTTTAAGAGGGCATAGTAGTTAAACGTGTGGTATTTTAATGCTTTAGTAGCTGCCAGTTACCTACACGTAGAAGCTAGCTTAAGAGTGACTGCTGTTAATAGGAACGCTAAAAAAGGCTTTACGGGAGATAGGCGTTTTTAAGAGCGGGATAAGGCCAAAAAACCCCGTAAGTAGAAACCTAGAAATCGAGTATTAGAAGTAAACGACATAATAGCAGAGGAAAATGCATACATAGCTACTATAGGAAAAGGGTTGAAGGAGCGTAGTATAGAAGGGATGTTTCGTTGGGTAAGAGTAGTACTTTTAGCGGAGAATAAGGACGAAGGTAAAAACTAGATTAGGTAGGCGGCGGACGTCTATAGCTTCTTAAATAGCCATTAAGGGACGTTTAGGGAGCTTTGAGAGGTGTGTTGTAGGGCTGCACGCGCGCTTTTAGGTTTGGTGGGTAAGGGAGACCCTGCCGCCCTTGGTACGCTTAGCACGTTGTAAAAGCGGCGACAGATATAGGTCTAAGCGAGGAGAAACAGCCTCCTAAAACGGGGGGTAGGAACCTCCAAATCTGGCTGCGTCTTCCCCAACAATAAGATTCTAGTAGTTATAAATTGCCTAAATCTATTACTTGGTACTCTCTTTATATTAATTAATAGAGAACTCGCGTAGTATACCTGCTACGCTTAGCCTCTATATATACTTAGCGTATATTTAGCCTATACTTACCTATATATACTATCCCCTTTAGGAACTATAGTATCCTTTCCTTTTAAATTAGAGTAGTAATTTAATCCTTAATATTAAGACTACTATACACTATATATAGTGTTTACGTTTTATACTTTCTATATAAAATATAGTACTGCAGTAATAGAATAAATCGACCTATAGTATAGTAAGTAGTTTTATTTATATATACTATATATATATAGAGTATACGTATAGTAAGGCTTAGGATATTTACCTACTTTATTACTTTAACTATATTATTAGTAAGGTTAATTAGTAGCTTTATTAGATATAGTAGATAATATATATAAGAATTTTATATAATAAGGCAAATATAAGGATACCGTGCTATATTAATAGGAATATAGTAATCTAACTGTATACTATATATTCAGCCTATTACTCTACCTTAGCCTTATAGGTGGTTAAATCCTATATAGGCTTAATATATATATAGCGTATATATAGTGTATATATTATATACTATAATATTTTTGCTTTAACGTTATATATCTAATATAGGTATATTCTTATTTAACTTTTTAAGTAACTAAGTAACTAAAGTTGTTTTATATTTAGGTTTCTAATTTTAGAGCTCTTACTGCACCCGGCCCAAAAAGACCAAAAATAACTAAAAGAACCCTAAAAAATACCTAGAGAATCCCCCTAAGATATATGCATCGCAGGGGAGGCACACGTTAAACGACGGTGGGTTGTACTCGCGTGCGTCTACCAGAACCACGCCTAGTAATAGCCCTCTATAATAAAAACGGGCGAATACCACACTATAAAGCGGAAAGACCTCTATTAAGAAGGCATCTAACAAAATATAAAGCCTATTAGACGCGTCTAGTATCCATAATTATAGGGGAGTAACTATTAGCTATAACAAACTAATGCAGCTAGTAGAATAGCTCCGCTAGTTTAGCGAACCTTAGGCGCCCCTCTAGTAAACCCTTAATTAAATCCTCTAACGGCTAAGCAAAATTAAAAATAAATAAAACCCCTTTTTACCGGCGAACTGCACCTAGGCCGCCATAGCTACGCTTCTATAGTATAAGGAGCCCACCCCCCTAAAGATAATATCCGGATATATAATTATAATATAACCAAATATAGAGAAAGTAGAGGGGCTTAGGGGATAATTAGAAACAGAAGTCCTTATAGAAATTTATAAAGAGGTCTATAACGCTGTTATAGTCTAATACCTTAAAAGCGGAGATATTAGAGTTACCCTAAGGGACTAATAGGTAAAGGAACGAGCTATAAGGATAGGGGATAGGCTAGGAGAACGTATTGGCATAAAAGTACTCCGTAAAGATTACCTAGTTAAAGTCCTAGCGGTTTCCCTAAGCCTTAGGGTAGAAAAGGGACGCTAGGCGGACAATATAGTAACTATATATAAGATAGTAAAATAAACGGAACGCCTTATACTAGGACTTAAGATTACCTAAATCTAATAGCTTTAATAGGAAAATGTAAACTAAGTATATAATAAGAATAATAAAAGAATATAAGGGTTGCTAGAGACTTGCTAGGGAGACGCTGGTTAAACGCATGGCTCCTTTATTATTAGCACATATATACTAAAAATATATAAACTCCTTATCTAAAAAGGTATTATTATAAATGGCCTTATATATAACGCAAGGCTCTATAACTATAAACTCCGCTTAGAATAATACTACTAATGCGTATAATGGGGACACACCTAATCCACATACGCAGTATAGGTGTGCTGCGGCCACTATATAGGCCCCCACGATATAAGAAACTACTTAAATTAAGACTAAATAAAATGCGCAAACTGCCACTAAAGCACACATAAGGTGTAGGAGAGAGGAGACTATATTAAATATAGGAGATAGAAGGTAAGGGCTTAACAGCTACGGGAATAACTATACGTTAGGGTATATAAATGGAAATAATAGGCAATAAGTTAGGGGGGCGTAGGTGTCTTTTTAGCGTTTCCTACCTTTAATACTAGGGGGCTAGGCTAGCCATCCTAAGCCTTAACGGGCTAGAAGCGACGCTGCGCGATATTACTAGACCATATAGGGATATAAGGGTCACAGGGGATATAAGGGAGAGGACGCCCTATAGGAAGACCCCTATAGACAGCTATAGCAAGCTTAAAACTAAGACAATTAAGAATTAGACTTAACGCGGTAAATATAATATTTATAGCCGACTTTTAAAGGGTATATAGCTAATTAGTAAGAATAGGGGAAGAACCGGAGATAATAATAGATTTAGATATAGAAGCGCTAGTTAGAATATAAGATATGGGAATAGAAAGCTGTATATAAAATAAGTAGAAACTAGGGTATAGATATAAGAGATAGAAGTTCTAAATATTCTAGAGAAAGTGGAAATAGAAAAAGTAAGAAATAAAGGAAAGGTAAAGGACCCTCGCTGGGGGTCTGCTACCTATCTATTATACAGTATAACTGCGGTAATATAAACCACCGTCTTATAAGGCCCTTACTAGACAGCTTAGACCTAGAGAAACACTATATATCCTTACTATATAAGAGCCGTATTATAATACCTATATATAATTAATATACTGCCCCTAAGGATTCCAGCTCCTATATAAACCAAAAGCAGCNATATANGTGTGCTTTATAATTAGNAANGCTATNAGCCTATNCTTATAGTTATAGNAGGCAGTTAACCNANATATTNTANTTATAATAATNTAGACATATAGGGGACCGGTATAGATTATTAATATATATAACCCTAGGGTTAAAGGGGTCCTATAAACAGAGAATATTATATTAGTAATAAGCTTACTAGAAATTAAAGGTATAGAGTCTATTTTATTAGGAGATATAAACCTCTACTACCTACGGTGGGGGGATATCTATATTACTATTAAACGATAGGTAGAGTATCTACTAAGAGCTATAAATACCTGGGGCCTTAAGCTAGCTACCCCCCTAGGAGTAATTATATAGCAATAAGGTACTGCTAGAAGTATAATTAACCTTATATTTATAGATAAAGGCCTATACTAGAGACTTAAAAGGTATAACCCTAAAGAAGAATAGGCACTTACCTTAGACTATATCCCTATCTAGATATAGCTAGATCTGGATATTAAGGCGTAACTAAATAGCAAAAGATACGTAATAAGAAAGCTTAAGATAGATAGCTTTCTTAGCACAGTTAAATAATAACTTTAAGACTTAGAAGAAATTCACCTAATACTAAATAAGCAAGACTTATTGGCTACCCCTAAGGAAATTAACCGAAGACTAGAAAGAATTTAGGCAGTAATTAAAAATAGGCTAAAAAAGCACTGCTTAGTCTTAAAACCGGGCCCTTATACGCGATACGTATAGTCTATATAATACGTAATTCTTATTACTAGCCAATAATAAGTAAGAAGAAAATATATAAATAGCTATAATTCTAAAGATAAGAGACAATATAAAGATATAAAAAACCAGCTAAAGAATACCCTAAAAAAAGAAGTAAGGAATAGCTAAAGACGGTTTATAAATAAGCATACTACTAACTTAAGCCTCCACTATAATAAAGGTCTTTAGAGGATAGTAAAATAGGTAAAGAGAAAGGCGGAACGTCTAGTAGAAGACTTATACCTTCCGCCCCTGCAAAAACTAGGTAAATTACTAGCTATAAGAGATAATAATAAGAAGGTAAAGATCCTTATAGAAAGATTTTTCCCTTAACTAGCTTTAGTAGACCTTAGCAATATTACAGGCAAAGCATTAGTAACTTACCTAAGGGTTAATAGCGACATAATAACTAAAGAAATGGCTAGAACTATTAGCCGCCTATTAAATAATACGGCACTAGGACTAAATAAAATCCTAAATAAAGCCCTAAAGACCTACGGACTACTAATAGCTCCTTAGCTTACGGATATAGCTAGAGTATACTTTATAATAGGCTACTACCCAAGACTTAGAAGAGCTATAATAACGTTTATCCTATATAAAGAAGGTAAAACAGACTACTTACTTCTAGGGAGCTACCGCCCTATTGCCTTAGAGAATACCCTAAGCAAGATCTTAGAAAGGGTAATAGCGGACTATATAGCAGATATAGCTAAGAAATACGCCCTACTACTATAAAGCTAAATAGGGGCAAGAAAGAACCGCTTAATACTATTAGCACTTACGCTACTTACTGCCACCATTAAATCTATATAGGCGATGCGAAGGGACTTTATAGTATTAATGCTTAGCCTAGATATTAGTGGCGCCTATAATAATATACCCTATAAGCGTCTTCTATATATCCTTAGGGTAAAAGGCTTCCTAGAATAGATTATATAATTTATTTAAGGGTTTATAGGTTAAAAAGAAATATTACTAGTCTTTAGCGGATACTAAAGCCCCCCTATCGCAGTTATAACAGGAATACTATAAGGATCACCCCTCTCGCCTATACTCTTCCTTTTCTTTATAAGTAACCTACTTAATTTCTTTAAGGAAGGGGCAATCTAGGGGATAGGCTTTGTTAATAATATAAACCTAATTATATATAGGCTAATAGCTACAAAAAATTGTAGAACACTAGAGAAAGTATATAATACCTATATAGAATAGGCAAGACAATATAGAGTTTAATTCTTACTAGAGAAATACCAGCTAATCTATTTTATAAGAAAACGCAACTAATCCATAGATCTCTAGCACATAATTTACATTTAAGGCTTTAGGGGTTAACTAGCTTAGGGCCTAAGAGTACTAGGAGTATAGGTAGATAGTAAGCTCCGGTAGAGCGTATATACGGCGTAAGCGGCCTATAAGGGCCAAGTATAGTATATTACACTATTTAGGATTGTTAATTCTATATAGGGTCTATACTTCTAGAGGGCACGCCTACTATATACAGCAGTTATCTGGCTAACTATAATATATAGGTCTAGTATCTAGGCCATTAGAGAATCTAAAAAAGGCCCCCCTAAATTACTTCTTAAACTACTCTAAAAGGTCTAAATAGCCTGCCTTTAGAGTATAATAGGCGAATATAAGCGAACGGCTATAGTACTGCTTGAGAAGGAAGCTAATATTCCCCCCCTATAACTATATATTAAAGCTACTATAATATAAAGGGCGCAAAAGGAACGTAACTTTAATATTATAAAGTATATTAAGATATACCTAAATAAACTATAGAGGGACCCTAGGGCGCCTTATAGGAGAATAAACTAATAACCCTAAAGTAGGGAAGATATATTAGAGAAACAGGTAGAGAAAGTAAAAGAAAAATAGTACTGCTTTAGGGCCTAGGCCTATATAAAGGAGGAAGGGAGACGCGTAAAAGGCTAGTAAGGACAATAATAAGAAAAAGAAAGGAGTTAAAGTAGAGCATAAAAGAACGCCGGGAAATTATCTACCGTAATATAATACTGGCTAGACTAATGCTAAAAAGGCGTATAGGAGTTAAAGGTATAGAGGCTAACTAAGGCAAGAGAAACCTAAGCTATAGCATAGTTAACGCTATAGGGGGTAGATACTCTAAGACTTTAAAAAGGCTTAATAAAGGCAGAAAATATAATAGCAATACTCTTAAGAATAGGAATAATAGGACTAAAAAACTGGCTCTACTAGGTAGGTGTTCTAGTAGGTAGCCTAAAATATAAATGTAGCTAGCTAAGACAGACACTAAAACACGTAATACTATTATACCCCTTACGCACTAACTAAAAAGTAATACTCTTAGTAGCTGGTATAAAGAACTATAAGACACTGCTCTTAATATAAAAAGGCCTTAAGGCGGTAACCTAGTAGCTTATTAGCCAAAATATACTAAACTAGTTCTGGGTTGCAAAGGAAATAATAATAGAGGGCGGGGGGGCGAGCAACGGGCGCCCCCTAATAACTCTATAGTAGTAGAGTAAAGTATACAATACTAGCGCGTCCGTAGGCTTATTACGGCAGCAGTGGTTCCCAAGGAGGTTAAAAAGTAAGGTAGTAGGAGCACCACAGGTGACTCGCAGGCGCCTTGTAGGCGCCTCGCAGGCGAGTCCCAAAAGGCGGGGAGATGGATCACGGGGTTTTCTTAAGTTGAGTCTTTCTTAATTTGAGTTTTCTCCCCACATGTAAATAAGGAGTAGTCCGCGTGGGCCCAATAGGGATCCGAATCGGACGTTAAGCAATGAATTATTATTATTATTTAACTTTTTAAACTCTATATTTAATAAGTTAAACTTATGTATAACGCTTATTTGCGAAAAAGCTTTATAATCATGTTTTAGCCTATATTAGGCCCGTATTAAAGTGCACTTTGTCAGACTGCGGTAAAGCAGAAGCTAAATCATTGGGCATTAATTTTCTACTAGGAGCGTAGCAATGTAAATCTTAGTGCAGGAGTTACGTGTTTGTTAGCGCCGTGGGCTCATAAGGACTGATTGGTCTCCCGCAAGCAGAAGCTGACATTTGAGGCTGCGATTGCGCTTGCTGGCGGAGGCTATACTTGCCAGAAAGGCTGATTTAAAGCTCTCTATGCTCCATCTTTCTCTGATCCCAGCGTAGAGCATTCAGCAGCCCGTTGACAGTGCTCACCAACCGTCTCAAAGGAGCCTACAGTAATTTGGAGGAATGGCTACCTCTATTACATAAAGCAACTTTTCTCTCCAGTCGCCATTTCGTTTCTATAAAGGCCCACCAAAATTTCAGCGTGGCCCCGCATGGGCTCAGGCAGGGGAGCGCAAAGTTAATACACCTTCAGGCAGCCCCTTTATCGATATCGATGAGATTATTTCACCAGATCCAGAGACGAACGAAGGTACGGACCGCGTACATAACACGTCGGGTCGAACGATTGGAAGTCCTAACACGTCTAACAGAGAACGTCATAGTCATCAAGAGCGACAGCGACAGCGACAGTGAGACCGATTCCGTTGATAAACCTCCGCCTAACCAACCGCGCTCTACCCTACCTTCCTCCAGTCCACCGCCCTCTCACCAACAGCTCTACGACGAGCACTCCGACGACAAACTTCCCGACATTCAAGATTTGCTGCGCTCTCATTCGAGCCAGGAGCCATACATCATGCTAGTTCTCGCGGCTATCCAACAAGGTTGTCCAGGCGAACTTGGTGACGATGTAACGCCGACTGCTTAGCGTTCAGAAGGAGATTGTGGCAAGGATGATCACGACAATGACAACGACAACAAGGACAATGACGCAGATTTGGAGGCGCAGTGCTTTGAGAAGAAGAGGAAGCGTTTTCGATTCCTATCTATTGATATAACGATACCCACGCTTAAAACACCCTATCCTGATGTTAGCTCGGACCTTAATGACGAGTCTCTGGTGAAATGGCAAAGGTTACACTAACATACGGAGAGTATATTGATGTTTATGAACATCCTACCGGCAATTCCCTTTCCGTCACCAGCGCCCACCGGTATCGGTGATGAACGCAATGACGCAGGCCACGATGGAAAAGGTGCCGACCTTGATGGACGCCGCGGCTCTGGCAGCGACGGCGAAGACGCGCCACTCAACTCTGCCGACCCTGCCGAGCCGAGTACGCAGCCACCATCAGCCCTGCAGCGGAGTCCCAGCTATCAACAGGAACAGGATGGCCCGCATGAGCCTGACGAGTTGCAGAACAACATTGACAATGGCCGTACCATCAACAATGATCGTGGACCACTGTCGCTAGCACGGCCATGGCAGCCAACAACCAAGCCATCACGCATAGCCATACCGGCCTCGTCACTCCCTCAGCGAAGCGCAGCAAAGGCCGTGAATCAGCAAACATACCGATCCGATGCCCAATCACTATCCGCCGAGACTACCGTGTCTTCACTGTCCCATCCTACGCTCTCCAGAACAGGAAAAGGCGCGGCTCACCTCGGCAACAATGGTGATGAAATGCGGATCCAACATGCTTCACTCAAGGTGGATGAGATTATCTTGCGTCCAGTATCGGCAGGAGTTTTATTCTTGGTGGCGACCATCCGAACCACAGGCGATACGCTCCAGCTGGCCTGTCTCGAGCCAGCCGAACTGCTGGAAAGCACATTGGGTAACATGGGAAAGGTCGACAGCATTGCGGTCAAGCCATCCGCTCCCGCCAGATCTTAGCATGTGATCGGCCTTCTCCACCCACTCCACCCACGCAAAGCATACATTGACAACTCAAGGTTCACAGTTGAGCGCGGAGTCATGCGAGCACCCAGCACGCTTCGCGACCAGGCACGTGCTCTTTATAGCGACACGGTGGATACTACCGATGCCCAGCACTAACGATGCGATCCACTGTAACCGCCGCAATGGTATTGGCGGCGAAGATGGCGGCAGCGGAGGTGGTGACGATCACTATGACGATGAGAATTATGAGCTTCCCGTCCGCGCGAGTCGGCGGTGGGACCCACTGGAGGAGAAGCGCTTGTTAGCATGGAGAAAGGAAAACAGGCCATGGGATTGAATATTCGACCAGTTTCCCGATAGGACGGAAGCCGCTGTCCGCGTTCGCTGGTACATGTTACAGCGGCCCACACGAATGTACACTAGACTCGTGAGAAGGACTTGCATGGCAATACAGCAAGACCAAAAAAGACCACTGCGAGAACATCTTTGTAGAGTATAAATGTGAGGAAATTTTCTCAAGCAAACGACAAAGTATAGGACTCCTTGTTCCAGATAACGAATAGACTTATGTTCTGCACAAGTTACCGGTCAACGTCCACAGTCTCCCGCGGGTCTACGATCGAATAGAACGGTAGTATTGCTACTGCCAGGGCCACCAAAACCACCAGAATCCCCCTAGATAGCATCCGCACTCGCCGTGATGTGAAATAAAGCGTACCCTCTTTAGCGTAAACTCTGTCCTGCGGCGCCCCTGTGTGAGTTTAGCGGGGCTCTTCCCGCTATTTTCGGGGATGGCACCCCCTCCGCGCGTGGTTTCTCTGACACCCTCCTAACCTGACACCTCTCCAGTTCTGATACATTTTTCTCTCTTAACTGCCTTTCTCCCTCTCACTATGTTCCCGCGTCCCTTCCTCTAGGCGCTCTTATCTCGCTTAATGCTCGGACATTTGTTGACATACACCATTCGAGTCAATAACTATGAGATCTGCGGAAAATCTCTCGACTTTGAATTTTTCCACTTGCGCCGATTCGTCGCTATACGAGCAATTGGACAAAAGCCGCCCCCTTATCAGAGTTCTCCAAATCCTGCCATCACCTCAAATTGAAGAACCTGTGATTTGCAGACTGAAAACAGTCTCCCTAGATGATAAAACCACTATACATCGCATTGTCTTACGTATGGGGCGATGCGGCCGACACGGTGAATCTTACCATCAACAATGTCGTTAAGCCGGTCCCTTCCAACCTTGCCAACGCGTTACGACATCTTAGACAAGCCTTACTGCTCAAACAAGCATCACAGTCTTGTGTCTGGGCGGACGCTGTATGCACATATTCGTATCGATCTAGAATTAACTGCCGCAGAAACTTGCGGTGTTTGTTTCGATGTCTTAAAGAGCCAATAAAAATCGGGATCTTCTTTCGGATCACGGAAAATGTTTTGTCCGAAAGCCAATCACTTTGGCCAGATTCCATTACCTCAGCAAGCTCAGACGCGTAGAATCAATTAGCGGATATCGCTAACCTTTTTTGTCAAAAAGTTGATTCTATGGTCTGAGGGACTTTCGTAAGGTTTATTAGGCGATCCGACTTATTTTGTATGTAGAGTAGTTACCTTTTTTAACGAAATTGATCTACACCCCCACGTTAGCTATTATTTCAGAAATACCATCAAATTGATCCGCGGAACCAGCTCTATAATCGATGAACTTTTGGGCCTTATATATACACCCGTTGTGACATCCATTGCGACATTTATTGCGGCGTCTATTACAGTATTTGCTGTCACGTCCGTTGCCTAATCTTTAACAAAGTTAATAAAGCTATCTATATAAGGTCTAGGGCTGCATATAGGCTTAAAATAATCATAAGAATTAGCTTTATAATAAATTAAATTTTAAGCTTTATATATATAATATTTATTGCAATATCCACTAAGTCGGAGTCCTTAATAACGGTTTTTTTGTTTTGGTGAAAATGATTTTAGCTTTAGGCTATTGTGGGCCAGTTTAGATCTAATATTTATGAAATATTAGGTTATCTCTCTAATCGATGAACTTTTAATAATATTTTAAGTTGTTGTGGTTGAGCAATTCAACTGCGAATGTAGGGAGAGTCGTAAAAAATGTCGGATTTCTTAAGAAACGTTGCGGAAGCCGCTCAGACGTGATTCTGATGATGCAGCACTAACGTAGTTAGTTAGCTTGCGGGCCGATTGAAAATCCGCACCAACAGAATCACGTCTGAGCTTGCTGAGGTAATAGATTCCAAATGCACGCTTTTCTTTGATTAGCTCTCCCCGCATTTAAGCAACCTTATACCCTCTTAAATGATACATCATCCCATTTGAAGAGAAATCGTTCCAATCTATTCACTTCCTTGAAATCATCTGGCGCCAATGATTCCATTCGGATGGTCGGCTGGCGACCTTGTTAACGGAATAAACGTCATTGTTCGAGTAGCTGAGGCATTTAAAGAAACCGGTGGAGCGGCCTCAAAGTATCAGGCACATCATGATTTTGCAGTTGGACTCAAGAAGACTTTCGCATCACTCAAATTGTATACTGATCTTCATGAACATGATGGATATTCGGACGATATTGCGGGGCAGCTCAAGTTAATTGAGAAGCCTTGGAAACGCTTTCAAACATTCCTCGAGAAGTATGACGAGCCATTGGGAGCGCAGTCGACAATGTACAAACTTAAAAAGGCTCCACGCATTGTGAAATGGACGGCAAAGGATCTTTCCGGCGAGGTTGAGAAGTTGGAGAGGGCAGTGCATCGGCCTCTGGAGTCACTCAATCTGTTACTGAGTCTTGCAGCATTCGCTGGAAGTTCCGCCGCAGTCATCTCACAGCAACCTCGAAGCACTAGCAAGTCACCAAGGCAATACCAGCATTTCGCAGATTTTGAAGGTAGTGACGTGCGATTCGACGGATCAGAAAGTAATGTTCCTACGTCTACTGCGGCACCATGGCGGAAGAAATCTAGAGACCTTCCGGCACATTCACAGGGCAATCCTGACAGCTCAGATGACGATCCAAGAGACTCCTCCCCTCCTAGTCGATTGTCAGCCCGAAATCAAGTTAGAGAATTGAAAAGTGAGGACGAAGAAGATTCTTCAGGAAACGATTCCGATGATCCTGATAGCGGTGATGCCTCCGCGGAAGCGACAACTTATGCCGAACCGCCTTGATCGTAAAGGCCGAAGGAATTCTTTTGACGAAGAAGAAAAGGCTAGAAACTCTCGTTACAGGAAAAGGTATAATGGTGGTGATCGCTCTAGCTCTGGAGCAGCAAGGCCAGACGAACCTTGGATCCCTTCAAAGCTTCGCCCAGATAAATTCAAGCCAAAACGATGTCCGGATGACGAACCACCGGCTTGGCGAATTAGATAAAGCTGAGATGTAGAAAGACCCAGGACTGGGCCCATAGCAGAATCCGCAACAAAGTCATCCTCTCGTCTGATATCTATTGTCTGATGTTTTGCCTTCGTCGCGACCGAAGCCAGCAACAAGATGGGAGGAACGAAGTGCCTTGAAGGCGTGGAGGTGTGGAGGGCATGCAGGTGTGCATGCCGACGCGTAGGCATGGAGGCACGAGCAAATGAAAGCCCGCGGAGCGCGGGCTGAAGCGGTATTTGTGGAAGTTGCGTTATGAATTTTGCTGCTACAGAGTTCTGTGTTGAGGGTTCACGTAAGTATGCCTGCTGGCCCGATGGAGTGATATTTACGTTACAGGTGGTGACGCAAACCGCTGGTCGCGGTTTGCCTTGAGGAACGAAGGCTAGACACATGCCCACGCGTCGCCATACACGCGCAGCGACGCGCTGCATTAAAAAAAAAAGGACAGTGGTAGATCGACACCCCCTAATTGATATTCGCACACCCCCCTTGATTTGGCTTAGCCCCTGCCACATCTAGTTAGAACTCACATGTGTTTGGCTCGTATGCATCTGCATCGCGAAAACTGTCGCGCGCCCATACCCAAAACATCACCTCGCATTTGCCTTACCTCTCCCCACCTTTACTATAACTCTTAACCCACCCCCCCACAAGGTGTACGACTTTCCAGAGCTTGCAATTAATGATATCAACGAGTTTGCAAAAGGGCAAGGCTATACGGTTACGAAATTCTGATCTAAAACTGATAAGCAGATACTACCAACTACGCGAAAGATATGGCTTGGGTATGCTAAAAGTCGCGCCTATATTAACACCTCCAGAATGCGCTTTACAAGCTTCCGCATGACAGAGTGTCCTTTTAAGGCTATATTAACGCGTACACTAATTAGATGGAGCCTAGAAGTAAAGGATCCTAATTATAATTACGTAGCAGCCGTCTACCTAACCGCTCTACTGCAACACTGTTGGTGTACTTATAATACAAATAACACGATTGCTAATATATTAGGCAGCAGTATTAGGGCTAATAAAATACTTACAAATCTGCTAAAGAAAGACGTTATAATTACTATTTAAGATATCTATAACGAACGGAAGGTAATTAAGAAGAGAATCCTTAAAGGCCTTACCCCTACTTAAGCTTTAATCAAAGCACTGGGCGAGTACAGTGGCGACGATTTTAAATTAAAATACTACTTTGTCTACAAGGAAGACGATCGCAATTATGTTAAATATTTATTCTTTACTTATTTAAAATCAATTAAGTTCTTATAGAAGAATCCTAATATTTTATTATTTAATTGTATTTACAAAACAAACAAGTTTAAGATGCCCTTTCTATATGTAATAGGAGTTAGTAATAATAGGCACAACTTTAAGCTTGCTTATTACTTCCTACCTAGTAAAATAGAAGCTAATTATAGCTTTGCAATTCGACAGCTTTATCTTCTCTATTACTGTTATAATTTAAAGCCTAAAGTTATAATTACGGATAAGGAATAGGCTTTTAAGAACGTACTGTGTATATATTTCCCTAGTGTCCCTTAGCTTCTTTGCCTATGGTATATTAATAAGAACGTTCTTACGTATATATAGAGTAACTAGGTAATAGATAGAAGCTCCTCTAATAAGGAGAAGGGAAAGGTTTAAGAGTATCGCGATAACTTTATAAACTATTGGGTAAGTTGCCACAGCTAAAATACGTTAAAGAAGTTTACTATAGCCTAGCACGAGCTTATAAAAGACTACCGCGATTAGAAAGAGCTTATTAACTACTTATAAGATAAGTGGTGGCCATATTATAGAGAGTTTGTTACCTGCTATATAGATCTATTTATGCATTTTAGAAATCAGTAAGTTAAAATATAGTATTAAGTAGAGCATTTACTAGCCCGCGAAGCCCTACTGCACGCGTCCACGTCGCCGCGGGTGGAAACATCATCAGGAAACCGTTCCTCTTGATGGCCAAGTGCAGAGGCGATGGTAGAGAGCCGTCGCAGCGCGTGCAGCGCGCTGTCGTTGCGGCTCTGTGGAGTTGAGCCCGCGACGCGTACGAAGCATCGTACAAAGCATCGCCCTCAACGACACCAGGAGCCTCACTGCCTCCGCTTGAGCTCCTGTTCTACCATCTAGGGAGGCCTATCAAGGGAAACTGGGATACGAAAACCACCCGATATACGACTACCTAGCTCGTAGCTAGGCCCGAAACTGGCCTTATTCAGCCAGTCAACGTGGACGCGACCTAGTCATACAACAGGACACCCTTGGGCTTGCACTAGCTCTAAGACCGTAAATGGAACGCGGCGAGGGCGTAGGGAACCCCTACTTATAAGAACTTGTTAAGGTTAACGCGTCGCAGAATCATACGAAACTTGTTAAGGCCCCAAGGCCACCGCAAAGAACTTATTAAGGCCCTGCCTAGAGAACTTATTAAGGCCCCTCTACGAGGGCCTATCTGGTATCCGGTACACCCAGGTGACTCAAAAGAGGGTCTTAATAGGCGTGGTGCGCGCGACCTGGACGACAGATACAACAGCGACGCGACGGCGACCAGACAGCTCAACGAGGTGGAAACATGGGCAAAGCTCTAGGCAGCGGAAACACAGGCCAGCTTCGACGGCCCCATGGCGACCAGGTGACTCACAGGAGGGTCTTAATAGGCGTGGTGCACGCAACCTGCGCATATACATATGGGGGAGGCTCTAAGGAAACACAGGCCAGTCGTACGAGGACTCGACAGTTAGAGACACAGGCTAGCTTATAAAAAGGGGGGACACAAGCTTGGTTAGTAGGAGAGGGGGGAGCAGGCTGCCTGGCACGGGTCCTGGTCCATAGCCCCCTCCTGCAAGACACGGTCGGCCTATCATAAGGAGACTCTTACAGGCATCGCGAAACGGGAACTGGTGGTGTATAGGGTGTTGCGCCCCTATATTACTACTGGCCTCCCGCGGGGCGAAGTGCGTAGTTAGCCACTACTAGCTCCAGGGACCTCACCCCTTAGCTGGGCTCTGACCCCTAGTGCACCTAGTATACAGGCAGGATCACGTCCTGGCCGGAGAAGACTACTACGTGGCTCGAGAGAACGGATGCGCGTGTCGGTACATCAACAGACGGAACCGTTCGTTTCTAGGGCGGTATACCAGTGAGATGTGCTTAAGGAGCAAACAGGAGTTACTCAGGCAGGAAGGTTTTGGCTAGGCCTAACTATAGAAAGTGCACCTAAGTCTACATTGCAGGATGTAGCCACGACGCCCTTGTAGGACTACGCCAGTAGGCGCGTAAGACGGGAGTTGCGACCCCTACAAATGGCAGCTTATGCCCGCGCCGGCGGAAACAATGAAAAGAGGCGTAAAACTAGAGGCTATAGAAGGCTCCCAAGCCGTGCAAAAGCGTACCAACTCTAGGAGGAAACTCTTATACAGACTGCTGGGGGGCGGACTAGTACTTGGGCTAACCCCATTATAAGATATCTGTAAGAACTGGTGAGAATCCCCGTACAATTGGTGGTGGCAACCAACTGCTTATAGATTGGGACTAAAGCACTAGAAAACTGGGGTAGAGGCCTAAATAAGTAGGCATATTAAACTCTACTGTATTACTAGCTAATATATAACTACCTGCTACTTTCAAGCTAGTAAGCTATATTGTTTCTCTTATTCTTATGTGCAAAACTACAGAAAAAAAATCTATCTTTTAGAGCGCTTTTTCTACTCTAGAAACGGCAGAATACGGCAGAAATAGATAAAAGAGCCAGGATTTCTTTAGTGCGATTTTGGTATAAACTAGACAGTAGTGAGCAAAATACCAGGACAAGACACCAATTCGCTAGGAGCTCCCCCTAGTATTTAAAACGGGCCAGAGTGTCCACTTAGCTACTAGTACATGTTAAGCTGCCTAGAAAGGATTCATGTATATAGAACTATAGCGCCATAGCTTAGAGGCTGCATGCGCAGTATTATACGTAGTATAATACAATCGGATATAAAAATATAAAAAAAAGAGCATTTACTAACTAAATGTCTTTTTAGTATCTTATTGCGACTTAAGAGCGCCCACGCCAAATTAAAGCGCTTCCTTTAAGTCTCTATCAGTAATCTATTTAATATTATATTAAATATTAAGAATCTTATTAAGAACGATATAAATAAGCATATAGAGACTTTAGCGCGCCACTAAGATCGCCTACTGCATGACGTTCGCGAACTGGAGTTTGATAATATTTTATATAAAGTAATGCCTTAGGGTCTCCGTTATCTTAAAGACTAATTAACTTTGGTAAAGTTATTTAAATATTAGCCAATCTGTAGCGGCGTATAGACTAGTATATGGCCTTTCTTACTGCTATACTTTTTATAGGCAGCTGCATTAAAGCTTTACTTTAATACTAAAAATATAGCTTATTGAAATTGATATACACTAGTGGTTCAATCGCCCTTTATTAGATCCTCTTACCGGCCTACTTATTAATTTTTTGCTTTTTATATAAGAGCCTCTAACCAGGGATGTATATAATAATTCTATTAGTTATATAAGTTATAATTACTATATAATCTAATTAATTATAATTAAAATCAAACTTCTAATTATAATTATATGTTTATAATTAATATAATTACCTGTAGTAAAAACAGGTAGGAATAGAATATAGTAATAAAACTTTGGTGTTAAGAAAGTTGTCTATTTTCTAACTATATAGTTGGCATTAACTAAAAAGCACTAAGCCTGCTGTTTTATATATAAAAAACGTCTGTATGAGCTTTTAGGAAAAGTTTATATATACGCGTCGACGCGTATCTCATTTAAAGCCCCTTCTTAATTATTACCTACTGACTATATCTTCCTTACGACGTATACCTGCGCAAGCCTCCACCCAAAAGCGATTATAAGAAGAAGAAACCGACACTATTTCCCTTTTTAGCGATTATGATTCGCGTAAATTTAATAATGTAATACTTGCCTACGAGGATCCTTACTACTAAATTAACACACCTAAAGCTAAAAGGAAGAAGTTACGGGAAGATAAGGAGTTTTGGTCTTATGTCTTATTAAAGCCTCTACTTAGTAAACCTAACTGGGGTTATTTTAATTAAGAGATCTTTTACTGTAAGCGGTGCTTAAAGGACAATACCAGCGCTACTACTTTCTAGTATTACCTAAAAACTAAATACGGAATCCACTATATAACAAAGAAGGTTAAAGCTAATGTTAATACTAAAGCTATATTAGCTGCCTTATTTGCAAAATAATAGCAACTAAATAATACTAGAAAGGGTCTAAAAGTGATAAAAATCCTTAAGGAAGCTGTGAATGAGAAGGACTTCCTAAATTCTCTTTATTACTTTATTGTTACTTATAACCTTCCTTATTTAATTATTAAATAGCCTAAGTTTTAGGCCTTTTTATATATCTACAATTATACACTAGTTGGTAAAGATAGCTTACTTATAAAGTCACGATATTTTATGCCTTTACTATTTGGTAAAACGTTTATGGTTTATAAAGATTTTGTTAAAAAGAAGCTCTTTACAGCTTTTTTAAAGCTTTATTTTATAATTAACTGCTAGATAGTGTTAAATAAGATAGCTTTTTAAGCAGTAATAGTTTACTTTGTTAATGAAGCTGGGTAACTCTTAAAGGCAATACTTGCTTTGCAAGAGTATAAGGAAAGTTATAATAGTAAGTAATAGGTAGAGGTACTTATTAAGGTGCTTAAGGAGTATAAGATTGATGTGAAGTAGATTAGCTATATTACTAGTAAATTTCTATTCTCTATTTCTGTTACTATTAAGCTCCTTACTAACTATATTAAATATAGGTAATAACTACGGTAGTAATAATAAGCTCTGTTAAATTCTATAAAAGTGCTTCCCTTTTTAGATTGCCGTTTACTACTAAATTCGCTATATTGGCTATGTTATTAATTTTATAGTATAAGCCTTCCTTTTTATTAAAGATAAAGAGGCTATAAAGCTCGCAGTATAAGCTATAGAGGAACTTTAGGCTAAAGAGTAGAGGCTTTATATTAAGTTAGAATATAAATATAATTAAAATGAAGCTATATAGGCTGAGTGGCGAAAGATAGGAGCCTTAGGCAAGATCTATAATATAGCCGTTTGGCTTAGAGCTTCGCTAGAATGATATTAAGCCTTCCTAAAGCTTGCTTATAAAATAATATCGCGCGATAATAATATAAGGTAGAACTTGTGGCTTACTATGCTAAAGTCAGCAATAGAGCTTAAGAGCTTAATTTAAGTCTTTATTAATAAGAACTTTAGTAATCTATATAAGAATAAACTTAGTTATAATGAGTGGGACACTATTCGCGAAATGATTGCAATCTTAAAGCCTTTTAAAGACGCTATAAAGTCTATAAAAGGCGATTAAACTATATTTAATAAGGTTTTATAGAGTATAGATTTCCTTATAGATTATATTAAAAGTAAGTAGGAAGAGTACGCCTTTAATTAGAATCTCTTAGTGTCTCTTCTTACTATATGGCTTGTTTTTAATAAGTACTACAGCTTAATAGATTAGACTCCTGCATACGCTATTACCTTACTCTTTAATTTAATATTTTAAAAATAGTATCTAAATAATTATTAGAGGCCACTAGAACTTTATAATAAAGGTATAATTAACTAAGTAATTAAATTTATATAAAAGCTTTGGCAGAAGGAATATAAGTATAGGTTAGTTAATAGTGATAAGAGTTAGCTAGTTAATTTTAATTTTATTACAAACACCTATCTCTAATAGAAGTATTTAGATTAACTTAAATAAACCTCTAAAGAAGATAAATTTAAATGGTTTATTGCTGTAAATACACCTCTTTTTAATATTATTTATTTTAACTCTATAGTAGGCAAAGCTTTTATAAGCAATTACTATATCCTCCCTTAGCTAGTGGCTTGAATTAACTTAATGTGCAAAGTACCCACACCTCTTATAAATGGCCATTGATATCCTATCTATATTAGCTATATTAGCTAAAATAGAACGCGTCTTCTCTAATACTTAGCAAATAATATTATAAAAGCGATTAAAGCTTAAAGCAATAGTAGTAAAGTAATCTGAGTGTTTAAAAAGCTGGCTTTAATAGATTGTTAAGTTGGGAGGCTTTATAACTATAGATATAGCTATTAAAGCTATTAACCTTAAGGAATCTATTAATAAAATAATAAGTAGTAATACGGGTAAGAATATAGTAAGTAATAAGGAAGCAAATAAGGCAGTAGGTAAATTAGAGAATTAAGTAGTAAGTATAATTTATAAAGCCTTTTTTAAACCAAGATCAATCTAATCCTAATTAGGAAATTAGTGTATAATTAATATAATTAATATAATTAATTGGAATTGTTAGGAATAGGGCAAATTGCCACCATATAAGGCAAATTGCCGTCACGTATCGCCGCGGCGCTAGCGTGGCGAGGAGCCTTAGGCTCTTCGCCCTTCCTAATAAAAGAAAAATATATAATAACAATCATCATACTATCTACGAACCATAGCTACGTGATATCCCCTTGTAAGTCCAACACTAATTAATAGTTAACTTCACAGTTATGCTATAGAACAGCTAGGTATTCACTAAGAAGAGACGAGCCACTATACCAGTGCTACTCGTGCTAAGGGAAGCTATCTTTTAAGGTTAGAACTGGTCCTAAACCTTAAATAGAACTCTTCTATAAATCTAAGGATCTAAAGGCTAGAACTAGTCCTAAGCCTTCCCTAGATTATAAATTCTTACGTCTATTATATAGAACAACACGCTTTATAAGTCTTTGCAATTTAAGGCCAAAACTAGTCCTAAGCCCTATAATTACAAATATATATCATAAACGCGTACTAAACGATAATCCCTACACTACCAATATTCCCTTCCTCCGAAGACATAACTATGGCTACTCTAAATAACTAGAGAGACTCCTTACTACTAGGGGTAGCTATATACGCGAAACTTATTAATAAAGATTAGGACGTATTTACCTTTAATATAATAACCTATACTATAAAACAAGTTAACGGCTTTCTCCTACACCATATTCTATTCTACTAAGATAGCTATTACACCGATTTATAGTTATAGAAATACTTTAGGGAGGATTTTATAGGATAGACCGCCGATACCTAGGCACTTAGTAATATTAATATTATTTAGGATTTTTAAGACTCCCTCTAAAGGAATAGGGTGTACGTTACTAAGGACGGTAACCCAATTGCCAGTAATATTTACGCCGTTCTTACTAGTATAGAAGAACTAGTATAGACAAAAGCTAAGATTATACATTAACTACAAAAACCTAAAACCAACCTATATTCTTTAAAAGGCAACTTTAATTTAGAACGAAACCCCCAAAACACTACTCTCCTATACCTAGAGGTGCTCTTCCTCTACCTCTACTACCTCTAACTCCTCTATCCCAGCCAACCAATAAGCCTTTATCTTAAGAAGTCATAAATCTAATAAAGGTATATTTAGACGAAGAGAAGAAGTTTAAAGGAGAATTATACAATATGCTTAGAGCAAAACTATAGGTCTTTTATAACTGCTGTAACAAGGTTAGAATTTAACGCCACTAGTTCCATTATGCTTTCTCTATTATATTAAAGGGACGGGCAGCAATATTCTATTACAACTATATTATAGGTAAAAACTATAGCTTTAATATAATGCTTTAGCTTACTAGAGCCCACTTTAAAACCAATAAAAACCGCTAACTCTATATATCTAAATAGCGGGAGACTATATTCCAGAGAGTTATCACTTCTAACCCAATAATAACTCACCTAGAGTGTCTTTAACTACTCTTTAATAAACTCTAGAAAATCTAATATAGTTTTACTAAAACCTACCAAAATAAGAATAGTCTAAGGGACTAGGTTATCTTAGTATGCTATAGCATTCCTAAGTGCAACTTGGCGCTATATAAACCTATAGATATATTTAAAGAAGTATATACCAAACTACGCTTCGCTATAAGCACTATAATACAAATATAAGAACCCCAACAATTCTATACCAAAAACCCTATTTAAACCAGGATTCTAAACCAATATAATTATAACTAAACTAATTAAACATATAGTGGCCGGAGTAGGGGATACAGCAGAGGGTATAATTAACGTTAACTATAAAGCAATTATGGAGGTCCTTATAGAGGTTCATTTTAGAACAACTATTAGAAGAAGTGCTACGTTTATAAGAAGCTAAATTGCTAGTTAAATAGACACTCTCTTAATAAGCAAAAGGAGGTATATAATAAGTTCCGATAAAGTATAAGAAACGTTAAAAATTATAAGGTCACTACGGCCTACTTCTAAAGCTTTCTGGTCTAATATAAAGGTATAGAAGACCTTAAGGATAAGGTTAATAAGGCCAAATAGCTCCTTATAGATATAAACATTAAGAACTACTCTCCTAACCAATACTTTACTAAATATAGTAAGGTAAATAGCATACAAACTATTGCTATCCTTAATAACCAATCTACGTTCTATTCTGTTATAAAGTTAAATATCTTTAATAAGCCAAAGAAAAGTTCCGCGTTTTCCTTTAACAATAGATACTCGGCGAACGTCTTCTATGGTATTATACCAGATACTAAAGCCGCAGGAGTATCCATAGTAGGAGAACCTTAAGTTTAAGCTCTTTAGCAGCTTAATAGCTCTATTTAAATTAACTAATTAATAGTAGGCTAATATACAATTCGCTTTAGTAAGGGTATTATAATTTCTCTCGGCATAATTAAGGTCCAAACCCCATTAGGATATATTACCTTCCACATTATTCCTATAAACACCCCGTTCCTATTCTATATCTAAGATATAAATAAATTAGGCGTTAAGCTTAATAACCTTAAAAATATACTTATTTAGGGAGATAATCGGGTGCCCGTTATACGCAAGTAGGGTTACCCTTAGTTGCTCCTCTAATAACCAGAAAGGAGCGTTACTTAGAGTTACTTAACTAAGTCAGAGCTACATTAACTATACCGTCATTTTAGCCACCTATCCGTTCACCAACTACTTAGGGTTTTTTAATAAGTAGGTTATAAAGTTAAGGTTAAGGCAATTAAGCATCTTATAAAGTACTACTATTACTGCTAAATAAACCAAAAGTCCCCTAGCCAATTTAAGTTCACCCTTAAAAATAACTACAACTTTAACTTCTATATCATTATTAATATTATATATCTTAACGGCAAGCCAGTCCTCTAAGCTATTAACTTATTAACCTCCTTTTAAGCCACACGTTTTTTAAGGGATATATTAGCTAAAAATATATAAGATACCCTTTAGTTATACTAGATCGATATCTACCTAGGACCCCCTAATTAAATTATTTATAATATAGGAAAGAACTTCTTATCTACAGAGTTTCAATAATAGGTAAAAGTAATGGCAATTAAGGTTAAGGAAGTCCCTATTAAGGCATATAACAGTATTAAAAAAGCGGAGTAATACTATACGCCATTACGCCGAGTATATAAGATTATTTCTTTAGAACTAGAGGACACTAGCGAAGAAATTATCTTATAGATAGCTATTAAGGCCGTTAACAATTCCGCTGGCCTAAATAGGCTTATACCCACATTACTAGTCTTTAGCGCCTACCCTTAAATAACTAACAATTCTCCACTATCTCCCTTTATTATATAATAAGCTAAGGCTATTTACAAAGCAATAAAGGAGGTATAACGTCTATACGCTACGCGCCAGGTTAATAACGCACTAGAAATAAGAAATGGCCTAAATACCTTAACTACGCTTAATCTGCCACTCCAATCTAAAGTATAGGTATAGCGTAAAAAGGGAGGATAGTTAGGCCCATATAAACTTATTACAATTAATAGTTAAACTTATACTCTTTAGATGCCCTATAGACCTACTTAATTCCATTCAATCGTTATTAGGCCCTATTATAAAGATAATAGTTCCGAGCCTTTATAGGATACCCCAGAAGATACCCTAAAAGATGCCCTAAAGGAGAACCACAATTAACGTACCCTAGAAGGCGACTGTAATCCTAATATAATTATAGTAGACGTGCCGCAACCACGACGCGGTAGAGGTCGCCCGAAGGGATTATAAAATCGCTAACATCTTATTAATTTCAAAGAGCAATTCGTTACTGCTATAGAGAGTAAAGTTAAGTTATTAATGGCCTTTATAATAGCTAAAGAGAAGGCTAACTTTAAGCTCACAAAACAGCTCTAAAAAGAAGGTCGTATTATAACTCTAGGAGCTCCTTTCTAAGCATCTAATAAGTAGGAAATCAACAGTCTTATTACAAAAGGAGTCTTTAAATTCAAGAAGTATAACCCTACTAAGTTCAATAAAATTCGCATCTTTAAGTCAAGAATGGTTAATAAGATTAAGGGTAAGGCTACTAACGCCCTATTTAAGAAATCAAGGCTTATTATCCAAGGCTACAACGATAACAGTAAGGAGACAATCCTTACGTAATCCCCTATAATTTAACAAGCTAGTTAGCGAGTCATTATTATACTAGCTCCCTCCTTAATAAAGAACGGAATAGCAGTTTATTTGCGAGATATTACTTAGGCCTACACCCAATTAAAGACACGCCTTTAGCGCTTAATACTAGCATATCTTCCGGAGCAAATTCGCCACTAATATCCCAAAGATACGATTATGGTTATACTTAAGCCACTATATAGAATTACAGAGGTAGGAACTCATTAGTAGGCTACCTACAGTAAGCACTATAAAGAGAAGCTTCTAATAACTACCTCTATATTCAATCCCTACTTCCTTATTACAACTATAAAAACTCTATTTAGAATTATCGGCATATAAACTAATAATATAATTATCTTAGGAGACAATTAATTCTTAGCTCTTAAGGAAGATAAGCTAGTAAAGGTAAATCTTATAGTAAAGCCAAAAAAAAGACTTAATATAATAACGCTATTGCTCTTTAATGGATATATCCTTTCCCTAAACAAGGACTCTATTGCTTTACGCTAGAAAGGTTAAGGTAAGAAGATCAACGTTATTAATATTAATTCCCTAAAGCAAGGATATATGGAGCAACGCGCTTGCGGAGCTTATATTGCTTCTATCTATCAGCCTAAGGCTTCCTTTAATCTCTTTATTACTACTTAACACCAGGAACCAACTAAGGAGAATATCCTTACCCTAAATAAGCGCCTTTTTTAGTAAATAACCCATCTTAATTAGGGACTACTCTATATATCTATTGATCTTCCCACCGCTAAGCTCTTTATATTTGTTAACGGGTTATTTATAAATAATAAAGATTTTAGCTCCTAGCTAGAATATAAGATTATTATCACAAATAAATCTACCGGAGAGAATGACTTTACAATCTACGGTAATCTTATCTATTAGAGCTTAACTAAGAGCAAGCGCGTTACTCAAAGCGTTCTAGTATTAGAGATATATAGAATAGTTAGCGGAGTTAACATAGCAATTACAATTGGAACTACCCTTAAGATAATTACAGATCGGCTTAAACTTCCCGCTATTCCTACGATCGTATACACTAACTTATATTCCCTTTATAAGTATTTAGTCAAGCTTAGTACTATAAAGGAGAAGCGTCTTATAATCAATATTATAGCCCTTTAGTAATCCTACGAGCGTTAAGAACTTTTTAAAATTTAATAGATTAATAGCCAAGATAACCCAGTAGATGCAATAACAAAGGCAAACCCAAATAAGGCACTAAAGACGTTCGTTAACACAAATACTCTACATATACAAGTTAAAGGTTAAGTTAAAAGGGAGTAGAAGGATTCTACAGACCCTAATTCTAAACAGCCAATTAGGATTTTCCATCCCCAGGATAGAAAATCGCTATTCGCTCGCTTACGACTAGCGCCTTAGCGGCCCACTCGTCTTCGCGTTAACCCCTAACGCCCTTCTTCTTCTTCTTCCTTCCCTTAGCTTTATACCTTTATATAGTAGTAATCTATAAGTGTCTATAGATGGCAACTACAAAAAGAAGAGTTGCCAGTGTTGGGAATAGGGCAAATTGCCGCCATGTGAGGCAAATTGCCGTCACGTGTCGCCGCGGCGCTAGCGTGGCGAGGAGCCTTAGGCTCTTCGCCCTTCCTAATAGAAGAAAAATATACAATAACAATCATCATACTATCTACGAACCGTAGCTACGTGATATCCCCTTGTGAGTCCAACAGGAATTAAATGCGGTAATTTTATAAGAATTAAAATCTATGGCCTAATTATAATTACACTAATTATATATATCCCTACCTCTAACTGTTAAGCATCGCCGCGGCCGCCTAGTAGGCTCTTGCATTAATACATTAGCTTATCGCGAGCTATCTGCATTTGAGCTAAATACTAGATATACTACACGTAGTCATAGGCGTGGGCGTGGGCGTAGGCGTAGTTGTACTCGCGGAGGCAGCTTATAGATATTAAGCAAAGGTAGTAGTACTTAAATTAGGTTAAGCTAGGCTTTATAAGCTACTGTGCAATCTAATCAATTAACTTAGAAGTAAGTATGTAGTAGTATAGGTGGTGAGTATGGTAGTAAGTATGGTAGTAGAAATTAAGATGCTACTACGAGTGTATTGCTAAGTGTTGGTGGTAATATTTAACAGGCTTATAGAAGTCGGGGGGCTTTGCCCTTTTAATAGGACTATGCTAAGGGGTCCTTTAGTGTATTTCGACTTTGATTTAAACTCTATTACTTATATAATAATTAAAATTAAGACTTAATTGAGGTGGTGTAGTTATAAAAGTTACATTTTAAAAGTTTGATTTTTATAATGTAAATGCATACGAGCTAAATATATGTAAGTTTTAACTAGATATAGCAAGAGCTAAGCTAAATTAAGGGGGGTATACGAATATTAATTGGGGGGTATGTGAATATCAATTAGGGGGTATCGATTTATTATTGTCTTTTAATATATATCCCTAACTTTGCCTAGGTGCCTACCTCTACTCCGTACGCCTCCACGCCTATATGCCAGTAATGTTGCCTTTAGAGCTCTAGAGCTTTAGAGCTTTATACCTCTACGCCTTTACGCGCCTGCACGCCGTCCAGATCTATTACATATTGGGGGGGGGGCGCTTTGGCACGGTTACGACCTGGAGTAATACGAGGTTAGGGCCACCCCTGCTGATAATCTACCTGAATTCCGCACGAGGTCGCGCAGCGACTGCCCTTAAGTACTTTTGTACGCGATTTTGGGCGAAAAGGTATATAATTTAAGTTCGATTGGTACTTCTAGATGGTCGCGTAATGTTGTTTTAAATTTACAACACCTAAACGCGTTCTACTTCTATATTAAGGCGGTAATGCAGTCCTATATTGAGATGTCTTGGTTACTAGAGTATAGTCCTACATTAAGGCGTTTTAGTTACTGTAGTAGTCCTATATTGAGGTGTCTTGGTCACTATAGTAGTCCTATATTAAGGCGTCTTAGTTACTGTAGTAGTTTTATAGTAAAATAGTATTATATATATATATACTGCTTAATATAGAGCCTTTCCCTCCCTTTACCCCCCCCTCTCTTCTTTTACTTCCCCCGCCCTAAGGGCTAGTTGGTAGTTAGATATTCTTATAAAGCCAATCTAAAGAACGCCGGCCTTGTAGCTGTTTTAGTTGGTCAATAGCCTATCTCTCGTCTCTAGCCGTACCGTCTTTTACGTGCCGTTCTATATCCTTAATTATCCTCTAGCGACGGCTATAAAACATCACCTCGCTGTCGACCCGCCAGCGCGCCCCCCAGTAGCGATTAAGAGCTTCAATTGATGGCCTACCCGCTAGCCCTAAAGTCCACTTAGTCCAGAGCTAGAAGACCAAATTACCGCCTTAAAGTATTTTATATTTCCTTAACGGCGCCTATAGGTTAAGGATAAATGGGAGAGATAGTTGAGTATTAGCTTATGCCTATACTAGTAGGGGCGGTATGGATATTATAGACGGCTGAGTGGATGGTGTAGATATTGTAGATAGTGGCTAAGTGGGCAGTGCGGATATTATAGGCGGCTGAGCGGGTAGTGTGGATATTATAGACAGCTAAGCGGGTAGTGTGGATATTGTAGATGGCTAAGCAGGCGGCGCGGATATGGTAGACATTATGGTAGACGGCGTGGGCTTGCCTAAAGGTAGATGTATAGACTCTGTAGGCTCTATTTAGATATCTATCTTCTCTTACTAAATCTATATAGGTGTAAATAATGCTAATAACCTTTCTATCTTACTAAGGCGTTTTAAGATTATCTATATGTATAATTAAACCCCCTTTATCTTTAAGATCGCGGCCTTATATCTTAGCTTAGCTACAGCCTTATAGGCAAGCTAGTATTTCTGCATTATTAGCTTATCTAATATAACTACGCTAGCTAGCGAGCTTTCTACCCGTGTGGCAAACCTTTGGTACTCCTTGCAGCTAAAGAGGGGGTCCTTCTATAGGGGGTAGAGCGGGAACTACTTACGTAGGATTACTAAGTCTTGTAATAGGATTACCCTAAGCGCGTAAAGGTGTAGAAATCCTAAGCCTGTAAGGTTAAGCTATATAACCTTATTATTGGCCCTACCTAAATAGTAGGCCTTTATGCGTTTTAGCTAGATGTTAGTCTTAGGCTATATTTTTAAATAAAGGGCCTTCTCTGGTACCTCCCGTGTGCAGAAGAGAAAGTAGCCCTTTCCTTCCTTTAGAAAGTTGGTAATTGACTATATAAATGCATAGGGTAGGTAGCTAAGGTAGGCTCCCGTTATCGCGTCCGTATTCTAGCGTCTGGCCTATTTAATTTGGGTCTCCTTAACGCCACTAAGCTCGGTATATTAAATGCTCTGCTTATAGGCGCTATAGGTCTTCTTTTTTAAGTAAATTCCTACCCCCTGGAATATCTTTTTATTTTATTTAAACTGCATATAATAGCTTAGCGGCTGTTGCAGTACTTTAATACTGCTAGAGAAGATATATAGGTTATAGTAATCCTCTAGCTGCTAAAAGGATAGGAAGTTTTTAGTGCCGTCTTTACCCTAACGGTTAAAGAAGTAGAAGGCTATTATAGAGAGGGGGTAGAGGATAGGGTTAGTGTTTTGTATACAGCCTATATACTTAACCTTACTATACTGATTCTGCTTCCTTTATGTTATTAATATAATTATATACGGCGCTAATTTGTTTAGTTTAGGCCTTTTGTTTTCTAGTTTAATAAGAATAAGATTAGTAAGCTAAATGTTTTGTCTACTTTTACTACGGGTAATGGTAGTATAGCCTAAGGAACGGGTTAGAAAACGGCAGCTGTATAGACTGGGTAGGGTATATACAAACCTAATAAATGCTTAGCTGCAGTTTGAAGATAAGATTTGACTGAATCTGGTATCTTAGAGCCCGTCTCCTAATACCAAGTGATCGCCTTTTTAAGCCCTTTGATGTTGTAGCCGCCAGTAATTGTAAATAGGCCTTAATTGATAAAGTTAATGTGTTAAATCCGGTCCTTATCGCGGCGGACGCTATCTAGTACTGTTAAGAGCTTTGCCCCCCGCAGCGGCTGCGAGGTCTTACCTTTTGACTGCTACGTGTAAAGCTTGGTAATAGCGGAGACGTAGCTATTTACAACTGAGTATCAGACTGTCTTGTTGAATAGGGCGTCTAGGGCCTCTTTGTCCCATATCTCCCCTTCCTCCTTTATAGCTTCCTCCCCTGTGCCTGTGGCTGCCTCTGCGGCTGCCTTCCCCCCTAGCTGCCTTACCTGCTTGACCGTCTTCTGCCTCTTTTTTACCCGCTCGCCATCTTTCCACATCTCTTTCCATTTTGACTTCTGTTTTTAATAGCCAGCAGCCCGTGATTCTCGGTTGATAACTTGCTGCTCTAAAAATAGGCAAAGCTTATCTTCTATTACCTGGGTACTGTCCGTATTGCCTTCTAGTGTCGCGTACTAGTCTTCCCACTCTTTTTGCTTTGGCTCGTACGCCTTTGTAGTATTCTTTAAGCGCTAGGCCTTATGAATATCGTGTAGCCGTGCAGTCTGGGCCTTGAATTCGTTCTGGAGGCTATAGGAGAAGGGGGAGGAGGAGGCTAGGGGGGCTTCTTTTGACTGCAAAGTAGACCGTAGGGTAAGAAGATTTTTAAAAGACTCCATCTCTGCAAGAGGTTAGGGGGAAGACGCGTGAGCGTGGCGCGGGTATGGGTAAATAAAGCTACCGAATGCGTAAATATTAAAGGAGGAGGAGAAGAAGAGAGCTTTATATTATAGAATTAGAATTACAGCAGGCCGTTCTATATAAAATCAGAAGCCCCGCGCGAGCCAGGAGCCAGCGCGGGCACGAGAACAGGAAGAGGGTTAAAAAATGGATTGTCGAGGCGACGATGAGGTCGAAGGCGCGCGACGAGGACCTCCATACTAACCCAGTACTAACCTAGGCCTCAAAAACGCGTCCGAAAAGTAGGGGCCACCACCAAAAGGGGGGGGTGATATTTGGACGATATGTGGCGGACCTTGGGGGCTCGTGCGTAACCCCAGGTTATGCCGAGCTTAACCCGGACCTCCGATACCTTCTTACTTATTAACTGGGCTTCGGATACCGAATAGCTACGGACACCGAATATCCAGTTTAGGGTACCAGTGACCCACCTACCTCATGTATATATAATGGCTCTTAGAGCCAGCTTCAATAAACAGAGTTCTTATACTTAATCGTCCGTTCGACAATTGCTATATGAATTAAGTTAAATCATGCTATGCTATTCATTCACTATCTGAGTTCCGTCAAAGAGCCTTTCTCAGCCAATGTAAGAAGTCACGCCTTATTAATCTTGTGAAGGTTTTCAAGGTAATAAAAGAGCGCTGCAGTTATTGCGAA
Organism: Cenococcum geophilum 1.58; assembly: GCF_001692895.1. Classification (NCBI taxonomy): domain Eukaryota; kingdom Fungi; phylum Ascomycota; class Dothideomycetes; order Gloniales; family Gloniaceae; genus Cenococcum; species Cenococcum geophilum. The sequence goes on from NW_027137647.1 coordinate 349,263, forward strand.
AACGCTTCCATAATAGAAGGGACAGTTAAAATTCCTTGGCTCCTCATCCACATCAACAGATTTTCCTTTAATAGGTTTTGCCTTTATACCCTCTTCATAATCAACCATGTCACCCAGTCTCGGTTCCTTTCTTAATAGTAGCCAGTAGTCGAGCAGTGCTGCTTAAATTACAGAGTGGTAAAGTCCAAAATTCAATTCAAATCTCCGCAAAGAGTTCTCAACTATAGAGGAAATACGGTCGTTGACTAGAACTAACCTACCATCTATGCCAGTCTTCCTTCTGCAGTTCCTACATGCGCGTCATCACTCAACGTAAAGTGGACGAAAATTGCCATACGTCCATCGAGCATTGTTATCATAGAAACTTTTAGATCCATTATACAGTTCAGTTCTCTCTTTACACCAATAGCACCAGAGCTTAACCGTTAATAGACGTGAAGGGCCTTAACCTTCTTATTATATAGCTTTACCAAACCATAGTGGTTCTGGAGCCTTCAATTCTACTATTTCAAGGCAGTGCTAAACTTTCCTCACCTAATTCATATTAGAGACTGGGCGCATAAATTAACAACCCCCGTTACACATCATTAAGCGGCATTTTCTTAACTGGCATGCTACATAATAGCCTAGCCTATAAATAGAGAACTTGGGATCATCGTCGGTTGCCTTTTCTAATCCACAAGGGCACTTAGTAAGAACTTTGGATCCATTAAATCGGCTATAAAACAGCGTTTCGAATTTCTTTATAATTCTCTGCAATTTCTCTTATTGGATGGCCATCAGACAATATAACATTTTTTTCATTATCGGCTGTTCTCGTTTCGCATCTAGCTTATCATTCAATTAATTCCACTTGCTTACTACTATACATTTCTCAAAAGCTTCTGCGATATCATCACATCCTAAGACTGGCCCATACCAGAAGAGGACCTCCTTTTATCCTCAAAACCACTCCAGCACATCAGGATGAAATTAATCGGGCGTTACCTAGTCCTGTTCAGTGTCGGTTAAGATTACTGCAATCGCTCTTAGTAGGAGAAGTCTAATCTAGGAATTACTATACGGATATTTATTAAAATAGATATCCCATCCACCAGAATCGAGCTAAGGTGCAGTTTAATTTGCATCTAGCTAGCTCAAAGGCAACTGGAAAAGATCCTTATATAATTCCAATTTCTCCAGTCTTGCTTCTTCCTTTACCTTTTATTCTGCCAACTAATATATTAACGGTATGTGCAAATACCATTTCCTAAGCTGATGGTATTCGGGATCGAATTAAATAGTTGGATCTGCTATGGAAACTGCTGCTTTCAGTGTCAGGTCTTATCGAGTAAGCGTATAACTTTATCTCTTCTCATAAAAGAGATATTAAGGATAAGATGCAAACAGGATCACTTTTCAAAATCTGTAACCATCCTGCTTGTTGCTAAAGTTGGTTTTATAAAGTAATCCAAGGAATAAGCCGTAATATTCGCCCCAAAGAGGAAGAAGTGTCACTTCCATTATAGCAAGAATGCGCTTCTACGCAACTTGTCCATAAATAATTTCAACTTTTACAAAAGAAGACTCTATAATCCGCCTTGTAAAGTCTTTATAGACGGCGACAACCTCTTATAAATAATCTTATATCCCTTCCGAATTGGATAATTATCGATAAACATAGTCGAATATTAGTAATCCGGTCTTCCCTTCGCGAAATACATTTCCCATCACCATGGCAATACAACCGTTACTCTTATCTGCTGTTTCATAATTGCCAAGCTAGAAATTAAAAGTTGTAGAAAACAAAGGCTAGTTAAGGTAATAAGCGATCGGAGAGTCGAGGGAGCCAGAAGGCCAGATAAGGCAACTTTCGAATTCGGGTGCAAGTCCTACGTGTTTCCACGCTTGTAATTCCATTTCCTTAAACTTTTAAAACTCTAATTCCATATCCGTAATCCGGCCGTGCAGTACTAAGATAAAGAATAGTTAGAAGCGTTTCTCAGAGTAATTATCTTTAGCCAAGGACAGCAGGTAATTACTTACAACGAAGATCTCGGGAATCTATCTTGCGGATCTCTAGTAACAGATCTTAAATCAGTTCGCCTAATTCTAAAGCAAGACTTATACTCAGTAGTAGGAGTACAAAAGATCCAACCAAATAAACTAGATCAGAGGAGGGGGGTGATAATATATCCAATGCCGGACTAGCTTCCGTGTCTTTGCGAAAGGTAGAAGGCACATCAGCATCTTTGTTTAAAAGGAAAGTCGTATTATATATGTATCTCTACAGATCACTACCGTTCCGTTTTAACTTAATAGTTTATTCTTTCGCAGCGACGACCCTTTCTACATTACATCAGTCACGTTCTATCTATCCACGGCTTGGGAGTACGTACCTGGTAATGCTAGACTGCACCTGAAATTTTTACCACTCGTTTTGCGAGAGAAATAACAGTTTGCGCAGCCACCTGCTAATTCTCTGTCGAGGAGGACACATTCTCATCCTGGACCGCCACCCAGGGTGGTTTTGGATAATGCGAATAAGCGAGCATAAAATATCCTTTATCCAATAGAAAATGCATAAAATATCGCAATCGATAAGGATAAAAGTGCCCTGTGCGGGGCTTTTCTACCCCAACCAATCTGAATAGGATAGAACCGTCGTACGCAGAGCCGTCGTGCAGAGCTTTTGTATACAGAGTTTCGTGCAGAGCCTCCGTACGCGGAGCTTCGTGCAGAGCTTCGTGTAGAGCTTCATGCAGAGCTTCGCGCAGAGCTTCGCGTAGAGCTTCGTGCGGAGCTTCGTGCAGAGCTTCCGCAGAGCTTCGTACAGAGCTTCGCGCGGAGCTTCGTGTAGAACTTCGTGCGGAGCTTCGTGCGGAACTTCGTGCAAAGCTTCGTGCAGAGCTTCGTGAAAAGCTTCGTGCAGAGCTTTATACGGAGCCTCCATATGCAGAGCTTCCATACGTAGAGCTGAATGTAGAGCTATATATAGAGCCACCTACTAAAATTTAGAAAAAGGGGATAATANAACTTTATTTACTAGGTTTAAATTAGTTATTTTTATATAATAATAATAAAGAAGGCGACTAAAAATTTATTTAGGGTATACTAAGACTTATCGCGATAAGATTTATCCAAAACCACACCATAGTGGACGGGTATGCTCCNATATTAAAAGAGCTAAGCAACCTCTTATATTTTTAATTTAAAGGTATTAACAGAGTTAAGAGTTTCTAATTCTACTTCTAAAGCTATATTTTATACGATAATAAAGAAGAAGGCAACTAAACATTTATTTGGGGTATGCCAAGACTTATCGCGATAAAACGCAATAGATATCCTTATCGCGATAAGGATATCCATTGCATCTTATCGCGATAAGATTTATCCAAAACCACCCTGCCGCCACCAGCTGCGCAGTGATTGCAAGGTTCTTCAGCCTCATAACCTCGACGTTGAGCCAGTGCCGCCTCTTTCCCATAAAGAGGCTTTAGTGGTAATTTAGTATCTAAACAAATCAAATGGAAGTTTCGCATGATCGGCAGGATCTAAATTCGTCTAAGAACAGCCGAATCTAAGTAACGGCCAATGTCTTCAATAAATTTTTGCAATTCTTTTAATTCTATAGGCGGATTTTCGAAGTCGAACTTTTATCAAGGCATCGCTAGGGTATTGCAATCAGAAAATGTGGGAAAATTTAAAGGACTAGGGGCATAATAGAATCATAGGTAAAATAGTGATCAATTTGTAGCTACCTTGTAAGTACACTAAAGCGAAGAAAGAATGAATTCTAGAGTTAAGACGTTCCGAGAAATAACCTCCAAAATATTATAAGAGATGTTCTCCCTTAAACCGTATACCTTGCCTATCCGCGTGTTGCCAGTACTACCCATATTATATTATCACAGAAAAGATAGGGATTTAAGCGCGCCTTTAGAGCTCCAGAGCTCCATACCTCCATTCCTCTATGCCTCCACGTCTACATACCTATAGCTAGCCTCCATACCTCTATACCTCCTTATAGCTCCATCTACAGCGTGCCTCCAGAGCTCCAGGGCTCCATACCTCCATGCCTCCTTATCGCTATATTGACGGCGTGTCATTAAAGCTCTAGGGCTACATATTTCCATACCTTTATGCCTCCCCCACGTTACACACAGCGCATCACCTCCAGTATACACGATGCCGGCGTCGGGTTAAGCTCACCACAGGTAGGGTAGCCGCGGCAGCGTGCTCTGGTTGTAGCAAGGTCTGGAGGTGGCAGCAAGGTCTAGAGGCGGTAGCAAGGTCTGGAGGCGGTAGCGGGAAGCTCCAGAGGTAGCGGGTAGCTATAGAGGTAACGGGAAGCTCTGGAGGTGGCAGCGAGCTCTAGAACGGTCGAAGGCTTTAGATATAGTAGTAAGCAGGTTCTAGGGGTAGCGGCAAGGTCTGGAGGCAGCGGCAAAGGTCTGGAGGTAGCAGCAAGGTCTAGAGGTAGTAGCATGGAGATTAAACTCGTAGCGCGCGCTCACGCACGCTAATGTGCCCTGAAACGAACACAAAAGCTTTTTGGGCGGGTACAGCAAAATTCTTAATTCCAAATTTAGTAACAGAGGAAGAACGCAATAGTTGTAAACATACACTCTAATCGGCTCAGGTGACGTCTAGCTCCAGTGCGGCACCTAGCTCTTGCCCGCGGCGTCTGGCTTCTGCCCGCGGCGTCTAGCTCCTGCCCGACATCTAGCTCCTGCTCCTGCCCAGCATTTGGCTCCTGCCCGCGGCGTCTGGCTCCTGCCCAGCATCTGGTTCTTGCTCCTGCCCGGCATTTGGCTCTGGCCTGGCACCTAGCTCCTGCCCGTGGCGTTTGGCTCCGGCCCAGCATCTAGCTCACTGCCTGGCATCTAGTTCCTGCCCGCAGTGCCTAGCTCCTGCCTATGGCGTCTAGCTCCTGCCCGGCATCTAGCTCTTGCTCCTGCCCACGGTATCTAGCTCCTGCCCGCGGCATCTAGCTCCTACCCGGCATCTAGCTCTTGTTCCTACCCGGCACCTCTAGAGGCGGTAGCAAGGTCTAGAGGAGGCGGCAGGGTCTAGAGGCGGCAGCAAGGTCTAGAGGTGGCAGCAAGGTCTGGAGGTGGCAGCAAGGTCTAGAGGCGCGCTGTGGGTGTAGCGATATCATATATCATATATGCTTAATATATTAGAGATTCCAGAGGTGCCGGTCCACAAGTATGACCCAGGCCCAAATTGCGTAACCTAATAGTAAGTAGTAGTATGCGTACGTTGCACAGGGAGTCACAGTTAGGTTTTACATCTGCAAACGTGAAATTTAATGGGGCTGCATGGCCACGTAAAGCCATAGATGAATCTTTGGTAGCGATCAGGTGGTGCGTAAAAGTCTCGGCGCTACGTGGAGGTATAAGGAGGAGGGACAAGAAATGGCTCAGCAGAGTCCTTCTAACCTACGATATACGATATATACAAAAATGAAGAAGTTCTGGAGCTTTCGAGAAATTCAGCTGTGGTGGCCAGAAGTTTTATGTAGCTTCAGGCTGCTTCCGCGCAACACTTTATTATTCGCTGAATTACTAAGCATACTTTGGACGGGCGGTGTAGTTACCTCAGAAGCTCAGACCAAGAAATCGATTGCGGATATAGGAATATCCGCACCGTCCGCTAAGCTGATTTAGGACGGTAATCGTTTTCTTGGTCTGAGAGACTTTGGCGAGATTTGTGGGAAAACCTAAACACGGTTTATACGAGAAGACCTCATCAACTTTGACAAAATTAATCTACCCTCCCACAATACCTGTCGACATAAAAATTACACCAAATTATAGAGAAAAGCCTACTCTATAAGTTATGAGATCTTTAGCTCCTTATACGCGCGCGACGTTAAGAGGAATTCGTCGCGGTAGAGGCCCCAATTCGACCTCTGTACCGCTGAGCAGCTCAGTAAACACCAACGCTGAACGCTTACGCCCACGCCGCCAGCCCTCTGCGTAGAGCTGTGGAGCTTTGCGAGAGCTCTGCGAAACGAAGCTTAGGGGGAGACCTGCACAGAGCTCTGCACGAAGCTCCGCACGAAGCTCTGCTCGAAGCTCCGCACGAAGCTCTGCTCTGCACTCTGCTCTACGCTCTGCTCTGCGCTCTACACGAAACTCTGCTCTGCGCTCTGCTCTGCGCTCTGCTCTGCGCTCTGCTCTGCGCTCTGCTCTGCGCTCTACTCTGCGCTCTACTCTACACTCTGCTCTGCGCTCTGCACGAAGCTCTACTCTGCACTCTGCACGAAGTTCTGCTCTGCGCTCTGCACGAAGCTCTGCTCTGCGCTCTGCACGAAGCTCTGCACGAAGCTCTGCACGAAGCTCTGCACGAAGCTCTGCACGGAGCTCTACACGAAGCTCTGCCCAAAGCTTACCCCCTAGTAGTAGCAGAGGCACTCCGGGTCAAGGGAGGATATTTTCAAGGAAGGACCTAACTATAGCACGTACTAGGTGTTACAATGGCTTTAAGTAGTAGATATCTACATATCTGTATAATTTTATCTATACGGTGGTCGCTGCCCAAAGTTTTTGCACCTTCCCGATTAGGAAGTTAGGGCTCACCGCCCGCGGCAGAATACTTTCTGCAGCTTCTTACTCTTTTCACACCAACTTAACGCCACTAAAGTTTCTTAGTTGCTGTGTAAAATGGCGGGTAAGAGCCTGCCTTCCTTAAATCTTACTCTACTAACTATGGTCTTCTACCAGATTGCGACCAGGGCTCAGGCCCTGGCTATGAAGGCTATGGGAGCTACTCTCCAACAGATCCAAAATGTTACCTCTATTAAACGATGCGCCCTTTAGTATCTATTTACAAAAGCCGCTAATCGCGGCTAGAATCCTGTTATAAATCCTCTCGTTCTTAATGGTTACGTTATTGACGCTCCTCGTCCTGGCAGAAAGCGCATAGTTACCCGCGAGTTTAAACAATGAATACTAAAGAAAGTTACCTACAACCGCTATGGGCGAGAGAAATCCTATGAATACATTGCTGCAGAATGCGGTTGCTCTGCTAAAACTGTCTAGCGAGTTCTACGACGTTATAGATACCGGAAAACAAAGCCTACGAAGAAGCCTTGTCTTATAAAGGCTATGAAGGAAGCTTGACTTTAGTTCGCTTTGCGATATAAGGATTAGATAATTGAGGATTGGAAAAGCGTAATTTGGACTAACGAAACTGGCGTTGTTTTATACATCAGGAGGGGTAGTTATAAGCTCTGGCGATTAGCTCAGAAAAAGGTTAATAAGTTAAGTATTCATCCTTAATTTAAGAAAGCTACTGCGTTTATGTTTTGGGGGGCCTTCTTATATAATTAAAAGTCACCCTACCTTATATGGAAGCCCGAAACTACAGCGGAGAAAAAGGCCTCTAAGCTTGAGCTTTAAAAGATTAATAACGCAATTGAGCTAGAGCTGCGTGAGGCGTGGGAGGTCATTACTGGTATGCGACGACTTGGGCTTTGCAATAAACCAGGGAGGAAGCCTTAATTCTAAATAACTAAGGAGAACGGCGCCATCAAGCGTGCAGCTAAGAAAGGTGGTATTAATTGGTACCGGTATTTTACTAAGTGCCTCCTTCCAATCCTTATTCCTTTTGCAATTAAGTGCTAGATTAACCGCCTAGATATAATTATTTAAGAGAATAAGGCTCCTGCTTACTTATTAAAGCATTAATAAGTCTACTTTAACGCAGCAGGTCTCCGGCGCCTGCTTTAGCCCGGTAACTTACCTGATCTAAATATAATTGAGCCTTGCTGGTACTATCTTAAGCGGGTTATTATAAAAAAGGGAGCGCTAAAGAATAGAGCAGAAGCAGAGCGAGCTTGGCAGCAGGCATAGAACGAACTTGAATAGTGGCGAATACAGGCTTAGATTGAGCGGATTCCTTGATATATACAAGAGGTAATCCGCTGCGAAGGCGGCAACGAGTATCGCGAAGGCGCTGCCGACAATGCACGAGATTGGAAGGCTCTTAAGCGCCAAGATGGCTATTGTCGCGATGTAGTTGCTTATATGCAAAAGCAGGTGCTCTTACGCCTTAATCGCGTTGATCCAAATGAGCCACCTCTTAGGAAGCCTCTGCTGCTAGAGCTTCCGCAGCGCATGTAAATGGGACCTCATCTACTGAACGCCTTAATAGATATCGAGCCTCTACCATATATTTACACCCTAAAGCTTCGCCGCCGTTAACGGCAGGCTTGGTACTCAATCACCCAGGTTTCAATATTGAATTGAATTGAATGCCAAGACTCAATCAATTCAATCAACTAAGAGCTCGCTAGCTTGGCAATTCAATCAATATAAAAGTCCTAGTTGAATTAAATTGATTAATAAATATTAAAACTTTTAATATTATATAGAAATATGCTGAATATAACATACAATAATACTCTAGATTTTATTTTTCTTAGTCCTCCTTACTAAAAAAGGTTTACCCAAGCATCACCCATTATTTATAGTGTTATATTATCGCCAGAGTCTTAGCAGGTAAGAAGAGTTTTACTACTAGACTTGCCCACCAATAATATCAATTTTATTACCACCATGGCTTCTAATATATTAGATAATAGCTAAACAAATACCTCAACACTCTCTACAGCTCGTTCTAATCCTACCGTCCCTACCAACCTCCAGCACGCTTACAGCTTAAATGGCAATACTAACGCGTCTACCACCGATCCTCAGCCAGAAGACTATATAGAAGTTAATTAAAAGCGCATTCTTAGCTACCATATTCCTCATTTAACGGCAGGCAGACGTCGCGGGCCTATATAGTAGTATAAATACGATATTAAGCATGGTAAAACTAGTAGGCGGTATTAGCTCTACAAAATCTGCCATAGGAAGAAGGCCCATATATAATATATATATCTAGATTCGGGCACTACTAATTATTCTAAGCACATGCTAGAAGAACACAATATTAGCGACGGTCCTAGAAAGAAAGCAAAGCTAGGACAATTAGTCTTTAAATAGCTACATCTTTAAGCTAATAAGCTAGAGGATTAAGCCCGAATAAACACTATTATCTAGAGCCTTAGTCCAGATCGTTTTACTTAGCTTTTAATGCGATAGGTTATACGTAATAACATTCCATTTTATAAGCTTAAAAGCAGTATATTTCACGATCTTATAGGGTACGCTAATTAAGCTATATTAACCGCAGGCCTTCTACCTACTTATCGGATAATAAAAAAGCTAATAATTACTAAGTTTAATCGACATAAGGAAGTAGTTACTGCTCTACTATATAGAGCTCCGGGCAAGATTCATCTATCGTTTAATCTTTAAACGTCTTGTAATCATCTATCACTACTTAGTAAGCTTAGCTTTTAGGCCTTTATTGCATTAATTACTAACTACTATATAGGAATCGTCGTTTATTTTATAGACAAAAAGAACCAGCACCGTTCCTTTCTTCTAGCCCTCCCTCCTTAAGAAAAGCAACATCTAGGCGTTAATATTGCAGCCAGCGTTAAAAAAATCCTTACTAAGTTTGGAATTAGTAAGTAGTAGGTAGGCTACTTTATAGCGGACAACGTAAATAATAATAACACCTGCATTAACGAACTCTTCATTAAGTTTGGATTTAATCCGCTATATCGTCGCCTTCGTTATATAGGCTATATTATTAATCTAGTCGCTTATATACTGCTTTTTGGCGTAGATTCAAGGGCTCTAAATAAGGAAGAAGAGAATAAGGATAAAATCCTCCGGCAGATATTAGCTTAAAGGAAGATTAGGCCTATTAGCAAGCTTTATAATATTATTTTTTAGATATTTAACTCTAAGCAACGCATTAAAAAGCTACTTAAGCTTTAAGATCTAGAGCTTAAAGACAATACATCACGAACCGCTACCAAGCTTCTTCCAATTAAGCCAGTAGAGACGCGCTAGAACTCCATAAAATTAGCAATTAAACAAGCTATTAAGCTTCAAAACCCCATTAATCGCCTTATTAGTGACAAAGTTATTAAATAGATAATATACTAGGCTAAGGTTACTAAGAATGGTATAAAGGATCCGCCTATAAGAGTCCGTAAAAAGCCTAATATTATTAAAAACTACCTAACAGAGGACGATTGGGCTATATTAACTAAATATCAAGCTATTCTAAAGCCTCTTTAGATTACTACAAAGCGACTAGAAGGATGCTTAAAGGAAGGCATATATAAATTAACGTTATTAATTTCTATCGTAAACTAATTAATATAGGCAAATTCGGATCCTTATAGGAGGTCCTTCCTATTTTTAAGTATCTACTTAATTAATTTAAGCGCTTTAAAATAGAGTACGAACACTACCCGGAGCCTCACTTCCGCCATAATATTAATACAGCTTAGCTAAAGCTAACCAAATACTACTAACTTACTAATTGTTCGCCTGCCTATATCGCTGCCATAGTCCTTAATCCATTAATTAAATGGACGTTCGCTAATAAATACTGGACAGGTAAAGAACGGGCTGGTTAGAAGGAAGCAGCTAAGCAAGCTATTCGCGATCTATGGCTTAAATATAAATTCCTTCCAATTAAATCAGTTACTAACGGCAAGGTTCTTAAACAGCGGCGCGTCTTCTTATCTAAAATCGACGACTATTTTACCGGCGGCTTCACTCAGCCTACGTCTACACAAGATCGCGACAAGTATAACAATTAGCTAGCACGAGTAGGTTACCCTAAAGACGTTTAATATACGGATCTAATTACCTATTAGCGAGCTAGAGTAAACAGAACTTAATATCCACGACTCGCTCGCATAGCTCTCGATTTAATGACTATTCCACTAATATTGTCAGACCCTAAACGAATATTTAGCCTCATAGGCTTGCTCCTTACTCCTAATCGCGCACGACTACAATCTAATATAATTAGAGCTTTAATGGCAGTAGGATCGTGGGACAGGGAAGGCGTAATTAAGATAGTAGATAGGCAGTTAAGGCGGCCGCAGAAGGAAGGAACAGAAGGTACACAGCAGGATAGTAACTTAACACCACGCTAAGACCCACAATAGGCCTATATTAACGGCAGAAGTAACAGAAACGACAGTAGAAAGCGATCCGGGCGTCGCTGGGTAGGTCCTCCTGCATCAACACCATGCCAAGACTCGTAATAATCACTAACTACTACATAGTTGCAATTAGTTGCAATCGTTTCAATATTAAATTAATCAATTTAATTAACTAAGCCTTCTGCTTACAAAGCTTTCAATTCAATCAATTCAAGGCCTCAATTAAATTAAATTGATTAAGTACCAAGCCTAGTTAACGGGCCATATAGCAAACTGCAAAGCCTCCTAATTAACCCTTAGCTGCCTCCAAGCCTCCTCCGCTTAAGCCTCTACCACCTATTAATCCTCTTTCACCTCCTATACGGCAGAACCGACTAGATACAAAGGGCAGAAACTTAAAGAAGGCGGAGTTTAAAGTTAGCTTCGTAGAGCCGCAATATTAGCAGCAGCAGCAGCAGCAGCAGCAGCAGGAGGAGGAGGAGGAGGAGGAAGTTCAATACTATAAGGCAGATATTAGGTAGAACATGATCAATCAGCCAAAAAGGAAGTAGATAAGGAAGGACTCTTCACCTACCTCTGGTAAGGCAGTAGATTCGGACAGCGGGATAATTAACAGTGCATTAAGTTTGGCAGAGCCTCTACAACACCAAAGCTCTATACAAAAGACTTCAAAAGCTATAGGAAGACGTCAGCGAATTAAGCATATAGAGGACTCTACTCAACCGGTTGAAGACGTTCTTGAGCCTCCGCAGAGCCGACAGCTGCGCCCGCGCAGAGCTCAACAACTTCCAAATAGCTAGCTTATTAATCCCACAATCAAATATATATATATACCCTTTTGTTTAAAGCTTTGCGCATAATTTTGACGATTTTAACTATTCTGCCGCGGGCGGTAAGCCCTAACTTCCTAATCGGGAAGGTGCAAAAACTTTAGGCAGCGACTACCGTATTAGTAGACTATTTAATAAAATACAATACGTGCTTACGCTTTTGACAACGCGTTTTTTGACTTTAACGAAATTAATATTAGGACTGAGTAATAGCCGTATTATAAAATTCATACTATTTAAAAGCCCTAAGTCTTAAAAATAATGTATAAACTTTTAGTAATAATAACGCGTTATGTAAATAAATGAATTAGATATCCGTAATATCCGTTTTACGGATTTTGCTTACGTTTTTAACAAATCTTGCCAAAGCCTCTCAGACGTGATTTTGCAATTCGGAAGACGGCGTAGGTTATTCCGACGCTAGCTAAAAAATCACGTCTGAGCTCGCTGAGGTAAGCGGTGTAGCACCACATATACACGCTTTCAAAGCAGTAGAACCGCAACACCATCATAGAACCAGCTAGAATCAGCTGGAACTGGCAAGAAGAAGCAATCACGTTACAGGGGGGAAAAAACACATAGCAAACTTCGCCACAGGTCTAGAGGTCAAAAAGCACCAATCAGAGCGAAGCTTGGCGAAGTTTGCTATGTGTTTTATCCCCCTGTCAGTTCTCGTGGTAGTAAACCCTTACACTCGTACCTCGTGTCGGTGTGAGTAGCGCGAGAGGGTACGCACAAAAGTTTCGCGCCCAACCAGCTGTGCTAAGATTATGGCTTTAACAAGTAGCACGGTGTCTCAAGACTCACAAATATCATTTCCGCTTAGAGAGCAATAATTTGGATCCTTTAGAGAACATTCCAATAGTAATCAGGACCGGGGAGCGTTCAAGCCACAAAACAATCGTGGCCTTAGGCGCTATTCGCAGGCCAAACACACCCCGCTCATAGCGGTGTTTAAGTTTGGCATTGATGCCTGAGCGCGATACTTTTTGTGCGCACCTCCGTAGAAAAGTAATAATAACGTTTATCAGAATTAAAAAAAATAATTATATGCACTGACCGGGAATCGAACCCAGGGCTCATCGATACAACGATGGCAACGATGAATTTTCTTTTACTCGTCAGTGTAAATGATTAAAAGCGGGGACAAATACTTACACCACTAAACCACCAGTGCTTTAATATTGAGAATGACTTAAATAAGGATAATTATATTATTAGAAAAGAGCGAAACCGATAGTATCCCTTAACCCGCTGAAATTCGTGCACACGTTATCGATAAGGAACCAGCCAATCAGATCAATGCATTAAAATCGTCGTGATCAGAAATATGAAGCTAGTTATATTAATCAATTCTTATACAAATACATCTATATAGATTATTCTTTGGAGTTGAGTCGCTTAATATGAGGTAGCCAGCAATCGTCCTCTCTGCAGAACGGTATTTGGCATACACTACAGCCATATCTAGTCCTTGGCGTCTGCTGAGGCCTTTTCCAATCCTTACTATCACGACATTTTTTAGTTGTATTTGTAGAGAGCTCCGAAAGAGGCTTGCGACGTCCCTTTGCTTTCTGAGACTTCCTGCCAGCCTCCATGCATGCAGAACAGTTGACAAGCTTGACCCAGAGCTTCTTCAGTGTATGGTGGTGTAGAGGATACCACAGTATATCATCGGTAGAGCGTCGCAGAGGTGCATCTTGGGTATAGGCCTTTCGCTTGCGAATAGAGCGCTTGAACAAGGCGTCGCGGAGGTCCCTTCTAAACTTCTTATGGCCATCGTTTCGACTAGCTCGGCAATTAGTAGGACGGTAGTCAGTGATCTATTTGGACTGGAGCCGATTTGGCGCGTTTGGCTGGAGCCGATTTGCATTGGCTGTGGATCCGGTGATTTGATTGGTGGCGTGGAGTGGATCTTGAAGCTCTGGAGCTCTTGGAGCGCCAGTCGTATATCCAATTAGAAGGTGGCTATAGAGGAAGGATCAATGAGGTGTCAGAGCGTGGTATTGAGCCAATCGGTAGAGCCGTACAATGACTCAGTTTTCTGGAATGCGAACGTCCCCCATACAATCTATGAAGCCTGCTCATTTTCTTTCCTTCCTACTCTCCTTCCTGTATACTTGATTACTTGGTGGCTCAATTTTAACTCCCTTACTGCCATAGAACGATTCTTTCCTATACGCGCAGCCGTGCCCACTGACGACGTCATTCTTGTACCAAAATTAATTAATCCAAAGGCCGACGACTCCAAGGAAGTTGACGAGTTTCGACTCTACGGCAGACAGTATATTCGGTGTTAATCTCTTGCAAAGCAGCTAAAGTATATTAAGCAACGAACGTCACCAATCTGGCGGTGGGGTGAGGATATGTCAATCGGAAGTCCGTGCACCGATTGTGAGAAAAGAAGGACTCGTGTAAAGATTGATCTATGAAGAAAAAGAGGCTATATATACATAAGGTAGATGCAGGTACAGGGGGGGGGGTACGTCATAGGGAGTCGGTGACTGAGTCGGTGACCGAGTCAAGGGGTAGGTAACTGAGTCGGCGGCATGACACCCGACTCAGGTCGACAGGATATCTTCCTGAAAGATTTAAATAGCAAAACCACGTACTTTTACTGCTGGCTTTATGAAAAGCAGAAGCGCCACTAGGAGCTTATAATCGTATTAAAAGGAAGGTGTACGGCTTTAGATTACCTTACGGAAGATTATAATATGCATAGGACTAGCGGCGAGCTCTAGAATAGTAGTATGCCCGAATCGGATTAGCTAACGATTAAGGAGTACCCTACTTAGTGGGCTCTTGAGATAAGTTATAATTTTAATAGTTTTAAACGGCTCCTAATTTAATAGATTATATATTGCTATATTGCCTTTTTCTAATTTAAGAATATATATTTTTAATAGCTCCTATTCTTCTTATACCTAGGCCTTAAGAAGCTCCTTCTAAAGGCCGTAAATATAATTTGGGGTTAGGTTATTACGGCGTACAAAAAGTAGAAAGAGCAATTAAAGAAGGACCTTAAGGAAGCCCGTAGCGCGATATTAATATCCTTTAATCTTTAGACGTCTCTAAATACATATATAGTTCTTAGGGTGGTTGCTTATTTTATTAATAGGAGAGGAAGGCGTTATAATACTGTTCTTGGACTATAAGAGATTTTAGGCGAATATAGCGGCGAGAATTAAGCGGGTGTATTTATTGCTCTTTTTAAGGAGTATAAGATCTGCGGTAATATAGGATATTTTATAGCTAATAATGCGGAGTTAAATAATACTTATACTAACGCAGTTCTTTAAGCTCTTTATAGTAATATATTAGTAAAATAGCGGAAGGTATGTCGGCTATATTACTTTAGCTATATTATAAACCTTTACGCCTAGGCGTTTATTGTAGAAAAGGACTCCAAGAAGATTTATAAGTAGCTCTCTACGGCCTATCGCGATTAGGATATAGCGACTGTTAAAAAACTATAGTAAAAGCGCGGAGCGGTTAGACTGCTTTATAATATTATCCAATATATTCGCCTAACCCCCTAGCATTATAGTTTCTTTACAAAGATCTAAATGGGAGGTTTATTGGCTAAGTTTAATGGCTTAGAGGTAGGTGCTAAGATCTTATATAGGTATTTAGTGTTAAGGTTTAAGCTAACTACACCCCTCTGACGTTATAAGTAGGGGGTTTAATTGGCTTAGTTATGGATTTTCTAAAACGCTAGTAGAAAATCGTTAAAAGTCTCTATACGGTTATAATATTTATTTTATTTTATAGGTTAATACTAACGCTAATTAGTTAATTTAGAATAACTAAATATAATAGAATTCCCTTTTTATGGCTATAAGTTGCTTCCTAAATTGCAGGAAACGTATTAAGCATTTCTATAATAAGTATATAACAGCTACCTTAAAGCCCCTTACTAAGGATAATATACTTTAACCCCACTATTAGAGGGAGCTTAAATACTTATATAATTACTTAGAAACCTTTTATAAGGCTACCCTTATAGTAAAAGGGAATGCGATAAATCTTGCGGACTACTTTTAAACACTTAATTGGCTCCTAAATGAGCTTAACACTATAAGGCAGAAGTTTTTAGAGATCTTAGTTAAGAAGCAGAAGCTTTAGTAGAGCCGCTATAAGGCATAAAGCTATAAATATCTTGCAGGCTGTGTAGAAGCTGCATGGCAGAAGTATAAGAAGTACTTTAAGAAGGTAGATGTCACTAGAGCGTACTATATAGTGATTATACTAAATCTAATACTTAAGATAAAGTGGTTTAAGCAGCAATGGGGGAGCTTAGATAAGAAGAAGAAGTGGATTCTAATAGTTAAGGCTTTAATTATAGAGCTCTGGCTTAAATATAAAGATAAATATTTAGTAAGGTCCTTAAATTTACCTTATTTAAACTCTCTACCACGGCAGCTAAATTAAGAGAAGATGTACACCTCTGCTTAAGCTCATAAGCGCCTTAAAGTCTCTTACTAAGATTAATTAACCCCGCTTAAAAAAGACAATCTTATAGCCTACCTTAAAACCAATTGTGAGCCTGTTAGCGATAACGAACACTTCAACGTTTTATAATACTGGTTAGATCGCCTTAAGAGCCAGCCTGATTTGGCTTGCTTTGCCCTTAATATTCTAGCGGTGCCTCCTATATTAGATAAATATAAGAGGCTATTTAGCAGCTATAAGATTCTACTTAAGGATTATCGCTCTTAATTGCGGATGGATATAGTTAAGGCAAATAAGTGTCTTTGGCACTCGTATGGCCGTCTATAGAAAGGTATATTTAACAATTAAGTGGTTAGAGAGGTAGAAGGAGAGCCTGCGACTCCGCTAGTTTTACCCTTATAAGCTTCCGCGGCTCGCAAGGCTGCGGAAGCTCTTACTTTACTACCTACTAAACCTAAGGACGCTTGGGGCTTTGGCTTTAAGGAGGAGTTTAATATAATTAAGGAAGAAAAGATTGGCTCTAAGGAAGAGCCTACGCCTGGCGATGGGGTGGTAGTTATTAATAACGATGAGATTATAGAGGAAGGTAATAAGGAAACTGATAAGCAAATCTGATGATCTTTTTTGGTAAGTTTAAACGCCTCCTACCCTAAATACAACACCAAAGTCGTGCCAAGACTTACTATAAATAGTATATATCTATACTGGAGCTCCATGGCGCTCCTGGAGCCAAATCGTCTTTTTAGTAAATGGAGTGGATTTAACCTCAGATCCACGCCACTCCAGTCCAAATAGATTACTGGACGGTAGGAGGACAGTAGGTAGAAGTTGCCAAGGACAGTATCTAGTAAGAAGTGAAATAGAGGCTTCCACGTCTTTTTATGTGTCCTCTAAGTGTTAAAATACAACCACAGCTAATCAGTAATATCCACGCCGCCTATATATAGATTGTAGTAGAATATAAAGGTAGGAATGCATTAAGCCTTAACTACCTTATCGCCAAAGACTTTGCGAGTCATTCGAGCGCCAGTTTAGGTAAGGGGAGGACGTCTGCGGTCGGTTTTCTGTGTTAATCGACCTGGCGATATATAACGAAATTAGTATTTTAAGCCTCATTTTTAGAAGATTTTTGGTGTATTATTTACCGTCATTAATTGTACTTATAAAAAGCACGATATTAGCGTCCTTTTAGGCAAATTCTATAACCTAGCCATCCTTTAACGTCGCTGCATACAGTATACCCCACTCTATTTAAGCTACGTGAATTAATTTAAGGTCAGTAAGCCTCTGGTTAATTTACTCTATAGCTATTTTAACCTTTTTCCTACTAGCTGAATAAGTTAATATATTGCCCTCCTCTCCCCCCTTTGTCTCCTACTCTATTTTAGTAGTTTAGACAGTTCCTGTGCCTTTAATACTAAGCCCTTGGAGTTATATAAGAAGCTTAACGCTTATAAATAGATTATTAAGCCAAACAATGTGCTTTCCTGGAGGATAAAGGGGCTCATTTAACTCTGGATCGCGCTAAGTAAGTAAATCAAGCACTACTGCCTGCGTTTTTGAAAACCCTTCCTCCTTAGTAAATGTCATATTTAGATCAACTGGGCCTGCTTTATTACCTCTCGCGTGCCACAGCCATCGAGTATATAGCCCTCGTTCGCCAGAACCCATATTTTAAAACCTTTAGGTGTTAGTTTAGAAGGAATATTGACGATTTCAGGTATGCGGCCCATAAAGCGCTTAATTGTCTCGTCAACCGCAAGGTAGGTGCTAGGGCTATAGAGCTTCCTACAGGTAAGACGAATATATTTAGTAAGCTTATTAACTCTATTGAACGTAGATTGTGGTGTAGGATTGTTGTCTAACCATGGTTCTGTGCACTGAAAGTAACGATTAAGCTGTTTAAATCATATCTGGCTTATGTATTTTTTAATAATATGCTCTAAGCCAGTGCTATCTAAAAAACCCTAGTAATCCTTAATGGATAATTCGTGTGTAAAGCCCATATGAATAAGCACACCAAAATACGCCCAGAGTTCTTCTTTACATGTTGGCAGCCATGGGTGGGCCTATGGCTGTTCACCTGCATCATTCAACGGGTGCAGCTCTGCGTACTTATTTATCCACTCTATAAGCTTATTCATAATCTCACTAGTAAAGAATTGATTGAATATAGCGAACGGATCGTGTCGATCAAGCGTAGGAGGTAGATTTGGGGTGCCATGGTCGTCGAAATCGTCAATATGCAGGGGCTCGAAATCGGGCAGCTCCCATGGCTTAGGGGGTGGTTTTTTAGCAACCCGACTTAGTGGAACTTTGTATTGAGTCGGTTGAACAAGATCTATCATTGGAAGTACGATTAGAAGGCATAGTTGATGGTAATTAATTGGTTAAATCTATGTAGGCTACACGCGTAGTTTTGATCAGACCTGCGGAGGATACGCCGGATAGCCCTCTCGGATAATAGACCTATCAGCTAATAGTATCCGGAGACTATCCGGATAGTCTCCGGATAGTCTTGGCAAAAACCCCTAATATACTTACACTTGTAATGCACCCCCCAATATTAAATAAATCATTTTTCTATTAACATAGATTTATAGAGCCTATAAAGCTCTTTAAAATGGTACCACTTTTATCTAAATATCCTAAGGATAAGTAATATTATATAGATATAAAGAGCTCTCTAGGGAGCCCCGCACGGAGCTCTACTAAAGCTTAGTAAAAGCTCTGCACGAAGCTCTATATAAAGCTCTACACGAAGTTCTACACGAAGCTCTATATAAAGCTCTACTTAAAGCCCTACTTAGGTCTCTAAAGCTCTACTAATACATAGCACTAATATACTATAACGCTCTATATAACGCTCTACATAATACTCTATATTAAAGACTCTATATATAGAGGCTCTATACGACGCTCTATATAACGCTCTATATATAAAGGCTTTATATATAATAATTCATTGCTTAACGTCCGATTCGGATCCCTATTAGGCCTACGCGGACTACTCCTTATATATATATGGGGAGAAAACTCTATTTAAGAAAACCCCGTAATCCATCTCCCCGCCTTTTAGGACTCGCCTACGGGGCGCCTGCGAGGCGCCTGCGAGTCACCTATAGTGCTTCTACTACCTTACTTTTTGACCTCCTTAGGAACCACTACTGCCGTAACAAGCCTACGGACGCGCTAGTATTGTAAACTTTACTCTACTGCTATAGAGTCATTAGGGGGCACCTATTACTCGCCCCCCTACCTTCTATTGCTATTTCCTTTATAACCTAGAACTGGTTTAGTACATTTTAGCTAATAAGCTACTAGGTAACCGCCTTAAGGCCTTTTTATATTAAGAGCAGTATCTTATAGTTCTCTATGCTAGCTACTAAGAGTATTACTTTTTAGTTAGTACGTAAGGGGCATAATAGTATTACGTGCTTTAGTGTCTATCTTAGCCAGCTATATTCGTATCTTAGGCTACCTACTAGGACACTTACCTAGTAGAGCTAGTCTTTTAGTCCTATTACTCCTGTTCTTAAGAGTATTGCTATTATATTTTCTACCTTTATTAGGCCTTCTCGGAGCCCTAGAGTATTTACCCCCTATGACGTTAACTATGCTACGGCTTGGGTTCTTCTTGCCTTAGTTAACCTCTATACCTTTAACTCCTATACGCCTCTCTAGCATTAGTCCAGCTAGTATTATATTGCGGTAGTTAGTTTCCCGGCGTTCTTTTATACTTTACTTTAGCTCTTTTCTCTCTCTTACTATTATCCTTGCTGGCCTCTTACGTGTTTCCCTTCCTCCTCTATATAGGCCTAGGCCCTAAAGCAGCACTATTCTTCTTCTGTTTTCTTTACCTATTTCTCTAATATATCTTCCCTACTTTAGGGTTATTAGTTTATTCTCCTATAAGGCGCCCTAGGGTCCCTCTATAGTTTATTTAGGCGTGTCTTAATATACTTTATAATATTAGAGTTATGTTCCTTTTACGCCCTTTATATTGTAGCGGCTTTAATATATAGTTGTAGGGGGGGAATATTAGCTTCCTTTTTAAGCAGTACTGTGGCCGTTCGCTTATATCCGCCTGTTATACTCTAAAGGTAGGTTATTTGGACCTTTTGGAGTAGTTTAAGAAGCGATTTAGGGGGGCCTTTCTTAGATTCTCCAATGGCCTAAATACTAGACCTATATATTATGGTTGGCCGGACAACTGCTATATATAGTAGGCGTGACCTCTAGAAGTATAGGCCCTATATAGAATTAACAATCCTAGATAATACGATATACTGTGCTTGGCCCTTATGGGCCGCTTAGGCCGTATATACGCTCTACTAGAGCTTACTGTCTACCCATACTCCTAATACTCTTAGGCCCTAAACTGGCTAACCCCTAAAGCCTTAGATGCGAATTATGTGCTAAAGATCTGTAGATTGGTTGCGTTTTCTTATAAAATAGATTAGCTGGTACTTCTCTAGTGAGAATTAGACTCTATATTATCTTACCCATTCTATATAGGTATTATAAGCTTTCTTTAGCGTTCTGCAATTCTCTGTAGCTATTAGCCCGTATATAATTAGGTTTATATCGTTAATAAAGCCTATCCCCTAGGTCGCCCCTTCCTTAAAGGAGTTAAGTAGGTTGCTTATAAAGAAAAGGAAAAGTATAGGCGAGAGGGGTAATCCTTATGGTATTTCTGTTACAACTATAATAGGGGGGCTTTAGTATCCGCTAAAGACTAGTAATATTTCTTTTTGGCCTATAAACCCTTAAACAAATTATATAATCTATTCTAGGAAGCCTTTTACTCTAAGGATATATAGGAGACGCTTATAGGGTACGTTATTGTAGGCGCCACTAATATCTAGGCTAAGTATTAATACTATAAAGTCCCTTCGCATTGCCTATGCTAATTTAATAGTAGTAGCAAGTAGCGTAAGTGCTAATAGTGTTAAGCGGTTCTTTCTTGCCCCTATTTAGCTTTATAGTAGTAGGGCGTGTTCCTCTACCGTGTCTGTTATATAGTCCGCTATTACCCTTTTTAAGATCTTACTAAGGGTATTCTCTAAGGCAATAGGGCGGTAGCTCCCTAGAAATAAGTAGTCTGCTTTACCTTCTTTATATAGGATAAACGTTGTTATAGCTCTTCCGAGTCTCGGGTAGTAGCCTATTATAAAGTATACTTTAGCTACATCCGTAAGCTAAAGTGCTATTAGTGGTCTGTAGGTCTTTAGGGCTTTATTTAGGATCCCATCTAGTCCTAGTACTGTATTATTTAAAAGGCGGCTAATAGTTCTGGCTATTTCTTCGGTTATTATATTACTGTTAACCCTTAGGCGAGTCACCGGTGCTTTACCTATAATATTACTGAGGTCTGCTAAAGCTAGTTAGGGGGAAAATCTTTCTATAAGGATTTTTGCCTTCTTATTATTGTCGCTTATGGCTAGTAATTTACCTGGTCTTTATAGGGGCGGAAGGTATAAGTCTTCTACTAGACGTCCTGCCTTTCTTTTTACCTATTTTATTATCCTCCAAAGACCTTTGTTATAGGGGAGGCTTAGGTTAATAGTATACTTATTTATAAACTATCTCCAGCTATTTCTTACTTCTTTTTTTAGGGTATTCTTTAGCTGGTTTCTTGTGTCTTTATAATATCTCTCGTCTTTAAAATCGTGGCTACTTATGTATTTTCTTCTTGCTCGTCATTAGCTAGTAATAAGAACCGCGTATTATACGGACTATACGTGTCGCGCGTAGGGGCCTACTTTTAAGACCGGGCAGTGCTCTTCTAACCCATTTTTAATTGCTACCTAGATCCTTTTTAGTCTTTAGTCGATTTCCTTAGGGGTAGCTACTAAGCCTCGCTTATTTAGTATTGGGTGGATTTCTTCTAGGTCTTAAAGTTATTGTTTAACTATATTAAGGAAGCTATTTATCTTAAGCTTTCTTATTGCGTATCTTTTGCTATTTAATTATGCCTTAATATCTAGATCTAGCTATATTTAGATAGGGATATAGTCTAAAGTAAGTGCCTATTTTTCTTTGGGGTTACACCTTTTAAGTCTCTAGTATAGGCCTTCGTCTATAAATATAAGGTTAATTATACTTCTAGCGGTACCTCATTGCTATATAATTGCTCCTAGGGGGGTAGCTAGCTTAAGGCCCCAGGTGTCTATAGCTTTTAGTAGGCACTTTACCTATCGTTCGGCAGCAATATAGATACCCCCCTACCGCGGGTAGTAGAGGTTTATGTCTCCTAATAGGATAGACTCTATGTCTTTGGTTTCTAGTAAGCTTATTACTAATATAATATTCTCTATTTATAGGACCCCTTTAACCCTAGGGTTATATATATTAATAATCTAAACCGGTCCCCTATATATCTAAATTGTTATAACTGTAATATCTAGGTTAACTGCCTACTATAACTATAAGGATAGGCTGATAGCCTTGCTGATTATAAAGCATATGTATATAGCTGTTTTTGGTTTATATAGGAGCTGGAATCCTTAGGGGCAGTATATTAATTATATATAGGTATTATAATACGGCTCTTATATAGCAAGGATATAGTATTTCTTTGGGTTTAAGCTGTCTAGCAAGGGCCTTGCAAGACGGTGGTTTGTATTACCGCAGTTGTACTATATAATGGATAGGTGGCGGACCCCCAGCGGGGGTCCTTCGCCTCTCCTTTATTCCTCGCTTCCTTTATTTCCACTTTCTCTAGGATATTTAAAGCTTCTGTCTCTTGTATCTATATCCTAGTTACTACTTATTTTATATAGAGCTTTCTATTTCTATGTCTTATGTTCCTAGTAGCGCTTCTATATCTAAATCTGTTATTATCTCCAGTTCCTCCCCTATTCTTACTGGTTGGCTATATACCCTTTAAGAGTCGGCTATAAATGTTATGTTTACCGCGTTAAGTCTAATTCTTAATTATCCTGGTCTTAAGCTTGCTATAGCTGTCCATAATAGTCTTCCTATAGGGCGTCCTCTCCCTTATATCCCCTATAACCCTTATATCCCTATACGGTTTAGTAATATCACGCAGCAACACTTCTGGCCCGTTAAGGCTTAGGATGGCTGGCCTAGCCCCCTAGTATTAAAGGTAGGAAATGCTGGAAAGGTACCTGCGCCCCCCTAGCTTATCGCCTATTATTTCTATTTATATAACCTAGCGTATAGTTATTTCCGCAGCTATTAAGCCCTTACCTTCTATCTCCTATATTTAATACAGTCTCCTCTCTCCCACGCCTTATATATGCTTTAGTAGCAGTTTACGCATTTTATTTAGTCTTAATTTAAGCAGTTTCTTATATTGTAGGGGCCTATATAGTGGCCGCAGCACACCTATACTGCGTATGTGGATTAGGTATATCCCTATTATATATAGCGGTAGCATTATTTTAGGTGGAGTTTATAGTTATAGAGCCTTATGTCGTATATAAGGCCATTTATAATAATACCTTTTTGGATAAGGAGTTTTTGCATTTCTAGTATATATATGCTAATAATAAGGAAGCTATATGTTTAACCGGCGTCTCCCTAGCGAGTCTCTGGCGACCCTTATATTTTTTTATTATTCTTATTATATACTTAGTTTACATTTTCCTATTAAAGCCATTAAATTTAAGTAATCTTAAGTCCTAGTATAAGGCGTTCCGTTTATTTTACTATCTTATATATAGTTGCCGTATTATCTGCCTAGCGTCCCTTTTCTACCCTAAGGCTTAGGGGAACCGCTAGGACTTTAACTAGGTAATCTTCACGAAGCACTTTTATGCCAATACGTTCTCCTAGCCTGTCCCCTACCCTTATAGCTTATTCCTTTACCTATTAGTCCCTTAGGGTGACTCTAATATCTCCGCTCTTAAGGTATTAGACTATAACGGCGTTATAGACCTCTTTGCAAATTTCTATAAGGACTTCTATTTCTAATTATCCCCTAAGCCCCTCTACTTTCTCTATATTTAGTTATATTATAATTATATATCTGGATATTATCTTTAGGGGGGTAGGCTCCCTATACTATAGAGACGCAGCTACGGCGGCCTAGGTACGGTTCGCCGGTAGAAAGGGGTTTTATTTATTTTTAATTTTGCTTAGCCGTTAGAGGATTTAGTTAAGGGTTTACTAAAGAGGCGCCTAAGGTACGCTAGATTGGCGGAGCTATTCTGCTAGCTGTATTAGTTCGTTATAGCTAACGGTTGCTCCCCCATAACTACGGATACTAGACGCGTCTAATAGGCTTTATATTTTATTAGATGCCTTCTTAATAGAGGTCTTTCCGTTTTATAGTGTGGTATTCGCCCGTTCTTATTATGGAGGGCTATTGCTAGGCGTGGTTCTAGTGGGCGCGCGCGAGTATAAACCACCGTCGTTCGACGTGTGTCTCCCCTACGATACATGCATCTTAGGGGGATTCTCTAGGTGTTTTTCAGGGTTCTTTTGGTTGTTTTTGGTCTTTTTGGGCCGGGTGCAGCAAGAGCTCCTAGGTAAGTTATCTTCTGAACTTTATAAGGCTTTATATATAGGGGCTCTAACTAATACTTTACCCAACGCTCTATATATATAGCTTTATCCCTTTATATAGCAGAAGTAACTTTTTATATTAGGCGCTTTGGGCGCTCCTACCTGGGTTAGCATGCTGCAGGCACCCTAGCTAGCGTGATTTTATTAGCAACCCTCACCAAAACACGTTAATATTGTAATGCCGATAAAATACTACAGAAGGCCATTAAGGCTACCATTAAAAACACCTATATTTTTTTAAGGAAGTTGGGCAAAAGTCGTAATATATAATATTATGACTGTAGGTTTCTGCCTTTCCTCTATTAACCAGCTGCTGATTATATAGGAAAATTCTCCATTAGAGTCCTCCCCCAATTTACTACCACCTATCTACTTTATATACGTTCTTGACATTAATAAAAATAAGCCGGTAAAGGACCAGCTTAAGGTTATAAGGGAGGATGTGCTATATATATTAAATAAGGTGTACTAAGTGCTACAAGTAATTAAACAGTTCAATTAGCGGTTATTTAATATAGAGGATCGGTTAAAGGTAGTAGAGAAGGGCTTAAAGGAGGCTAAAAAGGACACTGCAGTAAAGGCTTAATTAGCTTTAGAGTCTCAATATTAGAGGCGTAAGGGAGTAGAGGACCTAAAATAGTTACCTAGTCGTCGCCTATTAAATAAAAATTGTTAAAGCACTAAAGGCATAAAGGAAGCCTATAGGCCTCGTATTTATATACCGTTTGCCTAACCTTTACTATAAGCTTTTTGGCCTCTTTCCATCTACATATTTAGCACTTTAGTAGGGTCTTATAGCTTAGCTTCCTTATAAAGCTTTTAATAGAACAGTAAGTTCGCGTCTTATACCATCAAATTACAGGTAATGGGGTTTTAGCGGTAATGTAGGTGGTTTTTTAATTTATACTAATATTTTTATAACCAGGCCTAATGCCAAGCTAATATTGCCTATATTTTGGTAAGCTTTAATAAAGAAGACGCTTAGTATTGTACTTATCTAGGCCTATCCACTAACTACCTATAATAATAAGGTTCTATACCAATCGTATATAGAAACGGTGGTAGGTTTAAAAGGACTTCCTAGACGTCTAGAAGATCTTCTTACTAATAATATAGGCGTTAATTATAGCCGCATTAAGCGCCTAAAAGAATAAAGGTAGCTAAGTACGGATAGTAGTAATCTAGGTGGTATAATAGCTTCGAAGCTAATTATAAATATTAACGCCACCTATTTAGTTATTGTAGTTAATAGAGAGCCTAAAAAGCGTTAATTTCTTAATTAGATTATTGCCCTATACGTTAGCTACTAGCTTTTTAAGAAAGGAATTATATACCTATAGCCGACGCCGATTAACTTTATTAATATCCTTATCGCTATATAAGTGAACTATCGTTAAAAACCGTACCAAATTCTTATCTTACTATATAATTAAAAGTACTAAATTAACTGCCCCAACGACCACTTTTGTAATGAAGTTGAACGGTAGCCTTTCCTTTCTTTTATTAGCCCTTTTATGCACCTCCGGATAGTCCTTTAAGTTTAATTAAGCCGTGCCAGCTGCAGCAATTTTAAGTCATTAAAGCACCTAGAGCAACGGAATATTTATAAAGTAGTTATCCAAAAATAAGCAAAATTAATAAGCCTAAAGAGGGAGCTATCGGGTAAGATAAAGGACGCATTTAGAGGTCTTTAAAAGAACAATATCTTAATAATCCGTTTAAGAAGGAAGCCTAAAAAAGCAGCCAGGTAAGGTAAACATAAAGCTATAGCAATACCCATATTAACAAAGGCTTAATATCTTAAAGCCCTTAGGTACTGGTTTACCAGGTAATTTAATTATAGCCGTAAATCATCTAGTAAACCTCACTATTATTTTATTAAAGCTAACCATAGATCTAGGTATAACGTACTTTCTAAACGCCTTGCCTAAAGGAGTTATTAACAGCTCAATTTTCTTAAAGATTTAACGTTTA
Source organism: Cenococcum geophilum 1.58 (assembly GCF_001692895.1). Classification (NCBI taxonomy): domain Eukaryota; kingdom Fungi; phylum Ascomycota; class Dothideomycetes; order Gloniales; family Gloniaceae; genus Cenococcum; species Cenococcum geophilum. The sequence continues at coordinate 376,065 of NW_027137647.1, forward strand.
ACGCCCTCTAGTAGAGGTGGTAAAATATAGAAAAAGCGCTTAAGTTGCTCCTATCTTTTTTAACCCATAAATAAGCTAATTAAGTGTCTAGGATATTCAGAATTTATAGCCTAAAGATCTTATACCTAAGGGCTTTTAAAGACGCCTATATAAATAATAAGCCCTACCTAAATTATTAATTTGCTAGCAGAGGTCTCCTTTCACACTTATAATTATTTACCTATATATTATCCTAATTAGTAATATCCGCTAGTATTTTAAAAGGCTGCATATAGGTTTATATTAACCGCGAGCTTCTTAAATATACTAATACTAAAGAATAGTAGAAATACTTAAATCGGCAAGTCCTATCCAGATCTACACCCGCCAGACACTATACCAATTTAATCTACTAGTATACAGTAAGCGGAGCGCTTACTATCCTCATCTTAATCAGGAAAGTCATCAGATTTAATATCCGCGTTAACCCCACCAATAGGTTTACTAGCACGCCGAGCGGCAAATATTAGCTTATTTAGAAGGTTAATAACTTTAAGATCTAATTCAGGAACAGCGGCCATAGGCTCCCATAAAGTAGGGACAGCAGGAAGGCCCATTCTTATAACTTCTTCAGCTAATAGCTCTGGTAGTTCAGTCTCATCTACCTCATCTGCCTCATCCTTAGCAGTCTCGCCGCGGGCCTCAAAAACGGCTCCTAATTCGTCCTCAATATCCTCTATCTAGCTGCTTGGCCAAGCCTCCTCAATCACTACCTGCTGCGTAGCTACTGCCAACAAGCTATCATATATATACTGTGTTGCTTAAAAGGATTGTAAATAGGACTCCCAGGCTTGGGGTGCTTTTGGAGGCTTTAAAGGCTTCGGAGCTAAAGACGCACAACATTTTTTAGGCGGCATAAGGACAATATTTTACTGGCAATTCAATAATCAAATAGACGGCGACACGATATTAAAGCTTTTTAATTAACTACACCAAATATTATAGGCTTCCTAGCCACATTGCTGCTGTTCACCGCAATATCCAAGCGTCAATGAGGCGCCAGCACCCTTGCTACGTACTAACTTAAGGCTCCAACACCAAGCTCTATACGATATAGAGCCTCTAGATTGGCTTATGAGGCGTACATATACAAAAAGTCCTTGAATTCTTACCACACCAAGGGATATAAAGCCTAGTACTAGCTATATTTATAGCGTTATATAATAGAAATAAAGGATTTAGTTTTATAGTTAAAATTCTATAGATACTAAGCGTTATCTAGATATTATCTAATATTTAGGCTATCCTTAAATAGGATTATTATCCAGCTAACTAGATAGAATAGTTTATTCTTTATAAATATATCTTTAATAGACTTATAGAGGATAGGCTAGATAGGCCTCTTAAATAATAGATCTATTAGCTAATAGTATCTAGAGACTATCTAGATAGTCTTTAGATAGCCTTAGCTATATTTCTTAATATATAGTAAAATCTCCTTAATACGATATGGGGTATATAATAATAACCTCTACATTACAATCTACACCCCTTAATTAAGCCATTTTTAGTGTAATATTACAATAATCTAACTTTTAGCAATATTGTTAAGCACCTACTACCAATATTAGTATAACCAGTAGAGAATTTATATAAGAGAAGGCCTTATTTAGCCCGCGAGGTAGACATCCTAAGCCTTTTTAGGTATTAAGCTCCTTTTTTTCCTACTTATTTACCCAACACATAACTCTTAATATAATAATACCATTGGTATTACAATACGCTCGGCCAAACAAACGGTATCGTACTAAAGAGATTTTACTATAAAATTATTTAAAGCTTAAAGAGGTTTAAACGTCTATAATAAAATTAATATTTATTAGCTAAGTAGTTATATATATTTTTAATTGAATATTATAATATTATATAGAGGCTTTACGTATAAAAGCTTTATATAAGGCTTTATACAAGGATCTACACAAATCTCTATATATGGAGGCTCTACACAAAGCTCTGCATATAGAGGCTCTACACAAAGCTTTGCGTATAGAGGCTCTACATAAAGCTCTGCATAAAGCTCTACACAAAGCTCTGCACAAAGCTTTTATGGAGCCTCCGTAGTAGAGCCGTCGTACGCAGAGCCGTCGTGCAGAGCCTCCGTATACAGAGCTTCGTGCGGAGCTTCGTGCAGAGCCTCCGTCGCAGAGCTTCGTGCAGAGCCTCCGTCGCAGAGCTTCGTGCAGAGCTTCGTGCAGAGCCTCCGTCGCAGAGCTTCGTGCAGAGCTTCGTGCAGAGCTTCGTGCAGAGCTTCGTGCAGAGCTTCGTGCAGAGCTTCGTGCAGAGCTTCGTGCAGAGCTTCGTGCAGAGCTTCGTGCAGAGCTTCGTGTAGAGCTTCGTGCAGAGCTTCGTGCAGAGCTTCGTGTAGAGCTTCGTGCAGAGCTTCGTGCAGAGCTTCGTGCAGAGCTTCGTGCAGGGCTTCGTGCAGGGCTTCGTGCAGAGCCTCCGCAGAGCTTCGTAAAGAGTCTCCGCAGAGTGAATTTCACTAGTACTAGCCATATTTATAGCGTCGTACAATAGAAATAAAAGATAGTTGAAATTCTATGGATGCTAAGCCTTATCCAGATATTATCCGGATATTATCGGATATCCGGGCTATCCTCGGATAGGATTATTATCCGCCCAACCGGATAGGATAATTTATCCTCCGCAGGTCTGGTTTTAATTCTGGTGTTCCGCACAGACTACCTGCTTTGTGCACGCTAGCGGGTTAAGGGATAACAGGGGCAGAGAGTGCTGGGATTCCCCGCAAACTGGCAGGATTTTCCCCAATATAGATAGAACTCATTGTCACCTTGTATTCCACGTCCAACCAAACTAGTAAGTTAATAGCCCGCTATGGGCGCGTAAGTAAGGGTCGTCATCCATCACCTACTCACCGTCCAGCACCACTTGCCATTTAGAACCTGCCCGCCGTTAACCCAGCACCTGCCCACCATCTAGTATCTACTTGCCGTCCAGCACCTGCTTACCATCCAGTGTCACGGTCACGAAAGAATGAGGCAGGGCCGTAATCAACGTGAACAAGTGGTTGCATATGCAGAGGCGAAACGTAGGCTTGGCAGAGAGCCCTGGGAACCTTTTTAGTCGGGCCTGTCTTGGAGCCAGAAGTGGTACTAAAGAGCCCTCTACTCTGCCACCTCAGGGTCTGCTTAGGATTGCTCAGTCATCGCTGAGGTTAAGGCGACGGCAGCTTAGGTTTCACGCCAAACGTCACTACCTAAGCGTAACATTTTTAACGCTTTGACACGATTTCAAAGCCAAGTATATAAAATAATTCGATTTTCAGAGCAAGGAAATGTTCTGTTTGATAGCTTGGGGCTATAAGGAAGGTATATTAGGAAGGTGGTGGGCTTGCAAAACGTTAATTAACAAGCTATATAGCTTTGAAGATTACAGCAGCTTTACGATCGCCTCGTGCCCGTTCCTCGCAGCCCACGACAGCGGCGTCCGACCAAACTTAGAGTCCTTCAAGTCTGCATCCACCTTACCAGTATTGAGTAGCAGCTTCACGATCGCCTCGTGCCCGTTCCCCGCAGCACACGACACCGGTGTCCGACCAGAACCCTTCGAGTCCGCGTCCACCTTGCCGGTATTGAGCAGCAGCTTCACGACCGCCTCGTGCCCGCTCCGCGCAGCCCACCACAGCGGCGTCCGACCGTAAGAACCCTTTGAGTCTGTATCCACCTTATCGGTATCAAGTAGCAGCTTCACGGTCGCCTCGTGGCCCTTCTCCACAGCCCACCACAGAGGCGTCCGACCGTAAGAGTCCTTCGAGTCCGCGTCCACCTTATTAGCATTGAGCAGCAGCTTTATGATCGCCTCGTGCCCTTTCTCCGCAGCCCGCGACAGCAGCGTCCGACCGATAGAGTCCTCACAGTCCGCGTCCACCTTACCAGTATCGAGCAGCAGCTTCACGATCGCCTTATGCCCCTTCTCCACAGCCCACCACAGAGGCGTCTAACCGTACGAGTCCTTCAAGTCGGCTCCGATGTTGCTATCTTCGTGCCTACCCATCAAAAGCCTCTCTGTCAAGTAAAGCAGTCCATACCTAGCTGTAAGGTACAGTCCACTTATTCGATTTGGGAACCTTCTACTATAACGTACTTTACAAGCGAGTCGCGTATATAAGGGAGTCGCGCACTGCAAAACCCCACCAAAATCGCGATTTTTTGACCCTAGTAAAATCAACCAATTCTTAATAATAATTTATGCAAATTTAATAGCGGCCTATTAATGCAATAACTAACTTATATAGGAAGTACTGGAAATCTTACATAAGCGGAAGTAGGTTAAATAGGAAAGTGGGGGCCAAATTGCCCTACTTTTCCGATTTAACCTACTTCCGCTTATGTAAGATTTCCAGTACTTCCTATATAAGTTAGTTATTGCATTAATAGGCCGCTATTAAATTTGCATAAATTATTATTAAGAATTGGTTGATTTTACTAGGGTCAAAAAATCGCGATTTTGGTGGGGTTTTGCAGTGCGCGACTCCCTTATATACGCGACTCGCTTGTAAAGTACGTTATCTTTATATTTAAATTTTGGCATCAACACAGCTTGGATAATACAGTCAACCAAGGCTTCGTCGCAAAGGAAAGTTAGCGCTAAACGAGACGTAGTATTTTCTACCGGTCGCATATGCTCGCTCTAGTAATCTGCTAAGTACTCAAAGAATGCATTTTCGGCTAGCCTCTGTTCGAAAGCTTTATCGTCGGCACAACTGCCGCTCCGAAACGTGTCAAAGGATAAGTACGTTATACAGGCTACCGCTATCTTTTCCTGAGCGCCAGGGTTCCATTCAAAGCGTACTTACTCAAAGTACTCCTGTGTCGTGTAATGCACGAGACGGACGACGTTGCTTTCCTCGTCTAACGTGGCTCCCGGGGTTTTGCACGAGCCCTGAGTTTTGCACGATTTGAACATCAAAATTCACCAAAATGCCAACTTGGTAGTAAATAACTAGTTAAAGCCATTACAAGTTATTACATTGTTAGTAAGGAGTCTTAAAATAATTAAAAGATAGATAAGTCTATTTAAAGTCGATTTCTAGGTATTTTAATACCTTAGCTGCATTTTAAAGTTGCTTAATAGTAACTTGCTATCGGTCGCAAAAATTAGAAGCTCGCCTAAAGCCAAACGTCGCGCATTACCCACCCCATTAAAATAATACACCTAACGTAGCTCCTGGGGTTTTGCACGAGCCCTAAGTTTTATATAAACTAGTAGACCGCTTCCCTTTTTAAGCTAATGGGTTTCCTAAAGTAGAATATTGCCGTATCTAAACTTTAAACATTAAATATTAACTTTTAAATTTATTATTAAATAATAGCTATACCGTTTAAACCTTATATATTAAATATAAAAGACTACTTATAAGCTACTTAAATAGCCTAGTAAACTAGCGGCTTTTATTATAGCCTAGAAGCCTACATAAAGGCCTATAAAGTCTTTTTTTTTACTATTAGTTATAAAAAATCAGAAGCTTACCTAAAGCCGAATGTTGTATATTACCCCCTATTAAAATAATATACCTACTATAACTTTACTAATATAGCTTTATATTTTATAAATAGGGCCTTATTTTATAGCCCTTTACTAAAGCTATAAAACTAGCCCTAATTTATAAAATATAAAGCCGTATTAGTAGAGTTATAGTAGGTGTATTGTTTTAATGGGGTAGGCAATACGCGATATTTAGCTTTAGGCGAGTTTCTAAATTTTATAACTAATAGCAAGTTATTATTAAGCAACTTTAAAATATAGCTAAGGTATTAAAATACCTAGAAATCGACTTTAAATAGACTTATCTATCTTTTAATTATTTTAAGACTCCTTACTAATAATATAATAACTTATAATAGCTTTAACTAGTTATTTACTACTAAGTTAGCATTTTAGTAAATTTTAATATTTAAATTATATAAAACTTAGGGCTTATACAAAACCCTAAGAGCTATATTACTATAACTCTACTAATATAGCTTTATATTTTATAAATTAGGGCTAGTTTTATAGCTTTAGTAAAGGGCTATAAAATAAGGCCCTATTTATAAAATATAAAGCTATATTAGTAAAGTTATAGTAACGTAAGTTATAGGGTTATGACGGCGATAGGGTTATGACGGTCGGCTACTACCGCCTTCCTAGTTGGGCTTACGGTTTGGAACACCAAAATACTGCCCCCTTCAGCTACCGCGACAGTGATATGCACGACTAGCTTCCACCCTTTGGCGAGCGCTCTAAAATTTTAAATTTAGTGTATCCAATCTTATATAAGTAAAAGAAAGAGAAAGGGGAATGTTTATTAAGGAAGTGTATATTAGGCAAGTTCTAAGCTAATTCTCCTAGCTAACCAGAATAATTCTCTAAGGCATAGTCCTTGCGCGTAGCCATAACCGTTTAGTAGCGATTAAGCGAGATTGGATGTGGAGCGCTCGTTAAAAGGGGGTGGAAGCTAGCCGTGTACATCAATAGTATGTCCACGGTTCGATTTGTATGGCTGAATCAGCCGCTGAGTCAGATTTTATAGGCGAAGAGGCCCGTGCGCTTAGTGGCATGTGGATGTTACCCTATATCTACGGTCGATCTACGATCGCCAGCGATACCGCGCTCTTAATACCCGTTGAGCGCTATGCGTAGAGCTAGCTAAGAGCTCTCTACTCGCACTAGAATGGTAAGAATTGGCCGTAGGTTAATAAAGATATTTATATTTTAAGTTGGGCGCCACTATTGTATAAGCACCCTACTAAACTTATACCGCACTAAAATAAGCCCCTAAGGGGCTATAGATAAAGGTTTTAATAGAAGACTCCTTAGTATTTTAGAGATATATACTATTTAATAGCTTTTTTACCCGCTTAAAGCCGTTTATAAAGCTAATCTAGCGAGCACTGTATCTACTTCTACTGTAAATTAACCTGCTATATAGCCGCTTCCTCGCTAACCCTCTAGGCCTACGCGACCCGCTTAATCTCCTTAATAACCTTAGGCCGTAGGGAGTACTATTAGAGCTTATTCTGCCGGCTAGCCCGCTATCTACTACCCTATTTAGAATCTAGCGCTGCTATAAAAGGATTACCTTTAAGCCCCTTAGTCCACTTACGCTAAAGGGCCCGTATGGACTTTACTGTACGGCATATATAATATACGGGCGGCTGCTTAGGCGGGAGCTTAAGCTTAAGCTTAGACTTAGGCCCTTACTGCGGCTATAGCTACGGCTATAGCTACGGCGGCGTTAGTAAAGGGGAAGCTATAGCGCTTACCTAGGCCAATATATACTAGCTTAATCCCGCAATAGATAGAGGCGCCAGTGCTATTAGTAGATATGCTATTAGTGGCCGTGCCAAAGGGACCTTAAGCTAAAAGGTAAGGCTACTAGATATAAGCAATTAAAGCTATAAAGACTGCGCCTACTAAGACTTGGCTATATAATTAAATAACGCCTATAGCTTACCTACTCTTTAGTTATTCTTACGTACCCTCTAGTTATTCTAGGCGTCTATAGTCTTTAGGCAGTCCGTAATAGCTAGCATAGCCTAGTAGAGTATTAATAGCTAGCTAGGGCCTTCTTCCTCCTACTATAGATAGGTTTCGACCTTCCGCGTAAAGGGTAGATAGGCCTTATACTAAAAGACAGGGTGGTTCTATATAGGGCTGCTTAGGAATATCTCGCGGAGGACTACTAAGTCCTATAGGATAACCTCCTAGAGGTAAAATAAGAGGTTCGTGGCGCCTATAGCTATAAGGTCGTTAATTTAGCCGACCTAAGGGCTAAACTAACCTTTCTAGACGTCTAGATCTGGCTAGATTGTCAATAGTAGTACGTTAAGGGGGGCGACGCTTACCCTATAAATCTTAAAGCAGCCTATCTATAGTGTATAGCCAGTCATCGTCCGTATAAACTCCTGCGGTAGCGAGTTTAAGTAGTAGCTAACTATCTACTCCTGGTTCTACCTACTAGCGCGTCTAATTTAGTCCTTACTAACCCCTTTTAGCTCTACCGTTTTAGCGCTAGCGCTTTATCTAATATAGGTTTTCTTTTATAAGAAGACGCTAATATACTAAAACACCTTAGCAACCTACTCCCGCTACAAGTTATACGAGAAGGCCGCCTTATAGTCCCTAGCGCTGCTCTTAATTAGGCGGATATTATACCATACTAACCGCTTACTAAAGTCCGGAAATAGCTTATCGCTAAGGTCCTAGCGATATAGGAGGTAAAAAGCTAGCCCGCTAAGTATATAAACAAGCGGCTTCTTATTACATAGAGCCCTAATAGTCTTAAGGCGGCCGTACTAGTTCTGCTTACTAGCGTATATAGTAAATATTAGGGGCATATAGCGGGTAGGGCCTTTCCCCTTAAACTTAAAGGTAAATAAGTCTAAGATCTTAGTAGAGCGCCTATTACCGCTATGGGTAAGCATATAGTGGCCTAGTAGGATATCTATAAGCGTATAGAGGTAGCATTCTAGCAAGGAGTCTCTATGGGCCTATAGCTGGCGGCAGATATTCTTAAACTCGTCCTCCGTATATCCATTAAGTAGCGTGTCTCTACCCTTATCCGTAAACTACTGCTTTTCCTACTACGCGTCCCTCCGTTATAGAATCTTAAAGTACTCCCTAACGTTATCCTCCTGCGGGAACTAGTAGCTGTTTATTCCTATGGCCTTCTACGCCTAATAGAGGTCTATTAGGGCCGTAATATAGCCGCGAACTAAGTGCTAGGAGAGCCGTGTCTTATCCTAGGGTACGTTATTACTAGCCTTACGGCTTTTTACTTTTAGTAGCTAGCCTATAACCTCCTTAACGAGAAAAAGAAGTAGTTTCTCCTTTATAACGGTATTAGTATTATAGTACTACTTCTTCTTATAAAAGGCCTAGGAAGACGCGCGTTAGCTATAAGTATACTACTCCATAAAGTATCTAGCTACCTACCTTAAACTCCTTCTACTTCGGCTTATAATTTAAAGACGTGTTTTTAGGCCTCTTAGCACGCGTAAGGGCGAGAATACTCTATGCGTTAGCGCGTAGTTCGGCATTATTCGCGACGTTAATCTCTACGCGACTAATTAACGCTATTTTTAAGATAGGACGCTGCTAAAGAAGCTATGCCCTAGGGGGATTTCTATTTTTTATATATACACAGATAGAGACCGGGGAGAAGAGGTAGAGAAAGTATACCTACTAGCCGTTTAGTAAGCAGATAAATGACCTTACCGTATAGGGTAAATATATAGGCGCACGGCTGGCCTAATAGGCTAATAGTACGCGTGCATTAGCGACTTAATTAGTAGGGGTAAAGACATTTAAAGATGTCCACGGCTTAGCTATAGGCTCGGCTATAAATATCCGCGAATATTAATGGGGGTTATATATATTATATACGGCTTAGTAACTAAGCGGGCGCTTAGCTAAGCCGTAAACACTAATAGTATATCCACAGTTCGATTTATATAGCTAAATTAGCCGCTAAGTTAGATTTTATAGGCGAAGAGGCCCGTGCGCTTAGTGGTATATAGATATTACCCTATGTCCACAGTCAATCTATAATCGCTAGCGACACCGCGCTCTTAATACCCGTTGAGCGCTATATATAGAGCTAGCTAAGAGCTCTTTACTCGCACTAGAATGGTAAGAATTAGCCGTAGGTTAATAAAGATATTTATATTTTAAGTCGGGCGCCGCTATTATATAAGTACCCTACTAAACTTATACCGCACTAAAATAAGCCCCTAAGGGGCTATAGACAAAGGTTTTAATAGAAGACTCCTTAGTATTTTAGAGATATATACTATTTAATAGCTTTTCTACCCACTTAAAGCCGTTTATAAAGCTAATCTAGCGAGTACTATATCTACTCCTATTATAGATTAACCTACTATATAGCCGCTTCCTCGCTAACCCTCTAGGCCTACATAACCTGCTTAATCTCCTTAATAACCTTAAGCCGTAGGAAGTACTATTAGAGCTTATTCTACCAGCCAGCCCGCCATCTACTACCCTATTTAAAATCTAGCGCTGCTACAAAAGAATTACCTCTAAGCCCCTTAGTCTACTCGCGCTAAAGGGCCCGTATAAACTTTACCGCATAGTATATATAATATACAGGCAGCTGCTTAGGCGGGAGCTTAAGCTTAAGCTTAGACTTAGGCCCTTACTACGGCTATAGCTGCGGCTATAGCTACGGTAGCGCTAGTAAAGGGGAAGCTACAGCGCTTACCTAGGCCGACGTATACTGGCTTAATCCCGCAATAAATAGAGGCGCCAGTGCCGTTAATAGATATACCGTTAGTAGCCGTGCCGAAAGGACCTTAAGTTAAAAGGTAAGGCTACTAGATATAAGCAATTAAAGCTATAAAGACTGCGCCCACTAGGACTTGGCTATATGGTTAAATAACACCTATAACTTACCTACTCTCTAGTCGTTCTTACGTGCCCTTTAGTTATTTTAGGCGTCTATAGTCTTTAGGTAGTCCGCAATAGCTAGCTAGGGCCTTCTTCCTCCTACTATAGGTAGGTTTCGACCTTTCGCGTAAAGGGTAGATAGGCCTTATACTAGAAGACAGGGTGGTTCTATATAGGGCTACTTAGGAATATCTTGCAGAGAACTACTAAGTCCTATAGGATAACCTCCTAGAGGTAAAATAAGAGGTTTATAGCGCCTATAGCTATAAGGTCGTTAATCTGGCTAACTTAAGGGCCGAACTAACCTTTTTAGACATCTAGATCTGGCCAGATCATTAACAATAGTACGTTAAGGGGGGCGACACTTACCCTATAAATCTTAAAGCAGCCTATCTACGGCGTATAGCCGGCTATCGTCTGTATAAACTCCCGTAGTAGCGAGTTTAAGTAATAGCTAACTATCTGCTCCTAGTTTTACCTACTAGCGTATCTAATCTAGTCCTTACTAACCCCTTTTAGCTCTGCCGTCTTAGCGCTAGCGCTTTGTCTAATATAGGTTTTCTTCTATAAGAAGACGCCAATATACTAAAACGCCTTAGTAACCTACTCCCACTATAAGTTATATAAGAAGGCCGCCTTACGGTCCCTAGCGCTGCTCTTAATTAGGCGGATATTATATTACACTAACCGCTTACTAAAGTCTAGAAATAGCTCGTTGCTAAGGTTCTAGTAATATAGGAGGTAAAAAGCTAGCCCGCTAAGTATATAGACGAGCGGCTTCTTATTATATAGAGCCCTAATAATCTTAAGGCGGCCGTACTAGTTCTACTTACTAGTATATATAGTAAATATTAGGGGTATACAGCGGGTAGGGCCTTTCCCCTTAAACTTAAAGGTAAATAAGTCTAAGATCTCAGCAGAGCGCCTATTACCGCCGTAGGTAAGTATATAGTGGCCTAGTAGGATATCTACGAGCGTATAGAGGTAGCATTCTAGCAAGGAGTCTTCACGGGCCTATAGCTAGCAGCAGATGTTCTTAAACTTATCCTTTATATATCCGTTAAGTAGTATATCTCTACCCTTATCCGTAAACTACTGCTTTTCCCACTACGCGTCCCTCCGTTATAGAATCTTAAGGTACTCTCTAACGTTATCCTCCTATAGGGACTAGTAGCTATTTATCCCTATAGCCTTCTGCGCCTAGTAAAGGTCTATTAAGGCCGTAATATAGCCGCGAATTAAGCGCTAGGAGAGCCGCGTCTCGTCCTAGGGTACGTTATTACTAACCTTACGGCTTTTTACTTTTAGTGGCCGGCCTATAACCTCCTTAATAAGGAAAAGAAGTAGCTTCTCCTCTATAATAGTATCGGTATTATAGTACTGCTTCTTCTTATAAAAGGCCTAGGAAGACACGCGTTAGCTATAAGTATATTACTCTATAAAGCATCTAGCTACCTACTTTAAACTTCTTCTACTTTGGCTTATAATTTAGAGATATATTTTTAGGCCTCTCGGCACGCATAAGGGTAAGGATACTCTACGCGTTAGCGCGTAGTTTGGCATTATTCGCGACATTAATCTCTACGCGACTAATTAACGCTATTTTTAAAATAGGACGCTGCTAGAGAAGCTATGCCCTAAAGGGGTTCCTATTTTTTATATATACACAGATAGAGACTAGGGAGGAAAGGTAGAGAAAGTATACCTACTAGCCGTTTAATAAGCGGATAAGTGACCTTATTATATAGGGTAAATATATAGGCACACGGCTGGCCTAATAGGCCAATAGTACGCGTGCATTAGCGACTTAATTAGTAGGGGTAAAGACATTTAAAGATGTCCACGGCTTGGCTATAGGCTTGGCCGTGGACATCCGCGAATGTCAATAGGGGTTATATGTGTCACGTGCGGCTTAGTAACTAAGTGGGCGCTTAGCTAAGCTGTAAACACCAATAGTATATCTACGGTTCGATTTATATGGCTGAATTAGCCACTGAGTTAGATTTTATAGGCGAAGAGGCCCGTGCGCTCAGTGGTATATAGATATTACCCTATATCCACGGTCGATTTACGATCGCCAGTAATACCGCGCTCTTAATACCCGTCAAGCGCTATACGTAGAGCTAGCTAAGAGCTCTCTACTCGCACTAGAATGGTAAGAATTAGCTATAGGTTAATAAAGATATTTATATTTTAAGTTGGGCGCTACTATTATATAAGCACCCTACTAAACTTATACTGCACTAAAATAAGCCCCTAAGGGGCTATAGACAAAGGTTTTAATAGAAGACTCCTTAGTATTTTAGAGATATATACTATTTAATAGCTTTTTTACCCGCTTAAAGCCGTTTATAAAGCTAATCTAGTAAGCACTATATCTACTTCTACTATAAATTAACCTGCTATATAGCCGCTTCCTTACTAACCCTCTAGGCCTATACAACCCGCTTAATCTCCTTAATAATCTTAAGCCGTAGGGAGTACTATTAGAGCTTGTTCTGCCGGCTAGCCTACTATTTACTACCCTATTTAGAATCTAGCGCTACTACAAAAGGATTACCTCTAAGCCCCTTAGTCCACTTACGCTAAAGGGCCCGTATAGACTTTACTGTACGGCATATATAATATACGGGCGGCTACTTAGGCGGGAGCTTAAGCTTAAGCTCAGACTTAGGCCCTTACTGCGGCTATAGCTACGGCTATAGCTGCGGTAGCGCTAGTAAAGGGGAAGCTATAGCGCTTACCTAGGCCAATATATACTGGCTTAATCCCGCAATAGATAGAGGCGCTAGTGCTATTAGTAGATATACTATTAGTGGCCGTGCTAAAGGGACCTTAAGCTAAAAGGTAAGGCTACTAGACGTAAGTAATTAAAGCTATAAAGACTACGCCTACTAAGACTCGGCTATATAATTAAATAACGCCTATAGCTTGCCTACTCTCTAGTTATTCTAGGCGTCTATAGTCTTTAGGCAGTCTATAATAGCCGGCACGGCCTAATAGAGTATTAATAGCTAGCTAGGGCCTTCTTCCTCCTGCTATAGGTAGGTTTCGACCTTCCGCGTAAAGGGTAGATAGGCCTTATACTAGAAGATAGGGTGGTTCTATATAGGGCTACTTAGGAATATCTTGCGGAGGACTACTAAGTCCTATAGGATAACCTCCTAGAGGTAAAATAAGAGGTTTGTGGCGCCTTTAGCTATAAGGTCGTTAATTTGGCCGACCTAAGGGCCGAACTAACCTTTCTAGATGTCTAGATCTGGCTAGATTGTCGATAGTAGTACGTTAGGGGGGGCAACGCTTACCCTATAAATCTTAAAGCAGCCTATCTACGGCGTATAGCCGGCTATTATCTATATAAACTCCCACGGTAGCGAGTTTAAGTAGTAGCTAACTATCTGCTCCTAGTTCTACCTACTAGCGCGTCTAATCTAGTCCTTGCTAACCCCTTTTAGCTCTGCCGTCTTAGCGCCAGCGCTTTATCTAATATAGGTTTTCTTCTATAAGAAGACGCTGATGTACTAGAACGCCTTAGCAACCTACTCCCGCTGCGAGTTATATAAGAAGGCCGCCTTATAGTCCCCAGTGCTGCTCTTAATTAGGTGGATATTATACCACGCTAACCGCTTACTAAAGTCCGGAAATAGCTCGTCGCTAAGGTCCTAGTGATATAGGAGGTAAAAAGCTAGCCTACTAAGTATATAGATAAGCGGCTTCTTATTACGTAAAGCCCTAATAATCTTAAGGCGGCTATACTAGTTCTGTTTACTAGCGCGTATAGTAAATATTAGGGGTATATAGCGGGTAGAGCCTTCCCCCTTAAACTTAAAGGTAAATAAGTCTAAGATCTTAGCGGAGCGCCTATTACCGCCATGGGTAAGTATATAGTGGCCTAATAGGATATCCACGAGCGTGTAGAGGTAGCATTCTAGTGAGGAGTCTCTATAGGCCTATAGCTGGCGGCAGACGTTCTTAAACTCGTCCTCCGTATATCCGTCAAGTAGTGTATCTCTACCCTTATCCGCAAACTACTGCTTTTCCTACTACGCGTCCCTCCGTTATAGAATCTTAAGGTACTTCCTAACGTTATCCTCCCGCGGGAATTAGTGGCTATTTATTCCTATGGCCTTCTACGCCTAGTAGAGGTCCGTTAGGGCCGTAATATAGCCGTAAACTAAGTGCTAGGAGAGCCGCGTCTCGTCCTAGGGTACGTCATTACTAGCCTTATAGCTTTTTACTTTTAGTAGCTAGCCTATAACCTCCTTAATAAGAAAAAGAAGTAGCTTCTTCTTTATAACGGTATTAGTATTATAGTACTACTTCTTCTTATAAAAGGCCTAGGAAGACGCGCGTTAGCTATAAGTATACTACTCTATAAAGCATCTAGCTACCTACCTTAAACTCCTTCTACTTCGGCTTATAATTTAAAGACGTGTTTTTAGGCCTCTTGGCACACATAAGGGCGAGGATACTCTACGCGTTAGCGCGTAATTTGGCATTATTCGCGACGTTAATCTCTACGCGACTAATTAACGCTATTTTTAAGATAGGACGCTGCTAGAGAAGCTATACCCTAGGGGGATTCCTATTTTTTATATATACACAGATAGAGACTAGGGAGGAGAGGTAGAGAAAGTATACCTATTAGCCGTTTAGTAAGCGGATAAGTGACCTTACTATATAGGGTAAATATATAGGCGCACGGCTGGCCTAATAGGCTAATAGTACGCGTGTATTAGCGACTTAATTAGTAGGGGTAAAGACATTTAAAGATGTCTATGGCTTAGCTATAGGCTTGGCTATAGACATCCGCGAATATTAATAGGGGTTATATATATTACGTGTGGCTTAGTAACTAAGCGGGCGCTTAGCTAAGCCGTAAACACCAATAGTATGTCTACAGTTCGATTTATATAGCTAAATTAGCCGCTAAGTCAGATTTTATAGGCGAAGAGGCCCGTGCGCTTAGTGGTATATAAATATTACCCCATATTTACAGTTAATCTATAATCGCTAGCGATACCACGCTCTTAATACCTGTTGAGCGCTATATATAGAGCTAGCTAAGAGCTCTTTACTCGCACTAGAATGGTAAGAATTAGCCATAGGTTAATAAAGATATTTATATTTTAAGTCGGGCGCCGCTATTATATAAGCACCTTACTAAACTTATACTGTACTAAAATAAGCCCCTAAGGGGCTATAGATAAAGGTTTTAATAGAAGACTCCTTAGTATTATGGTGGTGTGATTTGGCCCCTAGATTTAACATTTAGATTAGGTATAGCTTTGGGAGAGCCTAGGCCTTCCATAAGTTATATAGATCGGTCTAGAGCCCTTAGAGTCTTTAATAACTCAGGCGACACTAACAGATACACAACTTTCCTTAAATACACTCTTTTCTTTCTCTTTATACTGCTTAATTCTAACTAATTATAACTAACTAATAGACTAACCGACAGACTAACTAACAGACTGACTGACAGCACTATAACTTTCCTATTTTAGAGAGGTCGTACCCTCCCATATATTTTATGGCATTCCACGTGGGGACGACGGCAAGCTCTTTAGATTAGAAGTCTGGTGCTCTATATATAGGAGACGCATAGAAACGATCTAGAACTGCGATAAAACGACCGAGACTAAGAAGCACGGGCATATTAGCGACCTATGTATAGCTACCGCCACAAAGAATAAACCAACAACACTTGCCGAGTTTTCTATGCGGGAATGGTAGTCGGCAAGCAGCGACGAAAAGGCGGGTACGTAGCATAGTAAGACAAAGGATAAAAGGAAGAACTATGGCACACCAGGAACGGCAGAGAAAAATCTTTTACATTTTATTTACTATATTTGCAACAGTCTATACTATTATTCTCGCATTTATTGGAGCTACCTTTAAATTTATAATAATGGCGACAGTACCAGCAAAGGGATTGTTAGGAATATTAGGCCCATTCTATAACGACGGTAAAGGCGCTAGAAAGGAAGAGGAAAGTAAGCAGCCTGTTAAACCGCGAAGCTCTCCTAAACTAGGGCATGCGATACTAACCCTGACTCCCATAATATTAGGGACCGACGACCCTTAACAGACAGAGGATAGGGGTTACGAGGTCCACCTACCTGTCCCTAAAGAAACTGTAGGTCCGCTACCTCCTACTAGACTACTAATGGAACAAGATAAGGTATATGTTATAGCCTAGCCTATACTAGCTCCGGGAACCCCTAAGACCCCTTACTTTACGGGACAAAATATATTACAATTTATTAAGCAGTATAAGTGGCTATGCATCCAGCACCGTGTTACAGACAACGAAAAGTATTAAGGACTTCCGGAGTATTGCGACTATTAGATAGGGACATAGATTAGAAGTCTGCCTAAGTTTGCTATTAGTAACTAAATAGAACTTATAGGAAAGCTTAGGACAGACTACTAAGGAAGTAACTATTTTCAATAAGTCGAAACGGTAGAATTCTTAGAAGCTTATATACTGCAGTATAGGAACACTCCACCCAGCAGTATACGCGAATACTGTAGGCAGTTTATATTAATCTCCTAAAAGGTTACTAAGGCTGGCAATTTAGAAAACCGCGAATAAGGGTACTGGTTTGCAAGAGGACTCCTATTTAAATACCGAAGATATACAATAACTAAAACAAAAGCCGACCCTAATAGGCGAGAGTCTTTTAACTTCTACCTGCTAAGGAGAGCTATAGAAGACAGGCTTAATTCGCATAAAGGCGCTAATTAATTATTAATAATAAATCCTAAGAAACAAGGCCTTTGTTAGCTAGTTAGACAATTCCATAATTAGTAACCAGCTATAATAAACTAAAGAGATACTACCCTTTAACTACCTATAGTCTTTTAGCCAAGCGAGTCGGCAAATACCTATTAAATAACTTAGGAAACAGACCCTAAACTAAAGAAACTTACTAATTAACTCCGGAAGCTTAATCTTGGAATGGTTGAATTAGTAGGCGTTATATCTTTAATGCCGTTTCTAGACAGGATTTGCTAAGATTTAATATAGTATATACAGCTCCTAAATAGGGCGTTAATGCGTTAAGAACAAATGGACCCGTAACCGGCACTAGGTAATAATAGACCGCAGCCGCCCTATAAGGGAGCACTATAAGAACGATATAAGCCGGGCCTAGGAAGGTATAGAGGGCTAGGGAACTTTGGCGCATACTAGATATAAAATCAGACATATTATAGATGCGGGGGTACCTACCGTTTTATTAATTAGTGTCCAGAGCTTAAAGAGTTAGTTCGTTATAGTTTCCTATATATAAACGAAAATAACTAAATATACGCTGGAACACGTAAGCGCCTAGGAAATATAATTTTATATTTACTAAGCGACAATCAGATCCAGTTCCTTAAAGACTGGCTAAGGCAGAATATGAATATTAATCCTAATGCGCTAGCGACAGGTATCTAACTAAAGGCAACTTCCGTAGAGCTTATAGAGGGTAGTAACGCTAAAAGCAAAGAGGAACTTAGTAAGTCCTAGGAAGATATATACCAAGTAGAGTTAATATACGTTGATTCGGTAGGGGCCGTAACTTAGTCATAGCCTATGCCGTGGGTATATAATCTTAGGAGACCGTAAGGGGAAATAAGGGTGATAAAATAGCCTCCAAAACCATCTAGTCCGCAACCGGCAACGGTTTAAAATGTATAACCAGGAGGACATATCTAAATTACACCACGGCCCTAGTAGCAGGCTCCTCTACTACTATTAAGCAGTAATAGGGGTAATAAAATAAATTATACTAAACAGCTAGGACAGACGGAGCAAATAGCGGATGCAATAATAATAGTTAAAGCATTACAACCAAAGCTAGTTAGGATAATAGATATACTAAAAGAAAACGTCCTAAGCCCAACTGTGATGGCGGATAAGATCTTATCAAAAACTATTAAAGTTACTATTGGTGACTACCTTATATACATACCTAAAGTCATAAGGCTATTCTTTAAGCCTCTCTCGCTACCCCTTATAGAGCCTTACTAATAAAAGTAGGAGGACGTTAAGGTATCTATATCATTAGTATACCTAACGTTCTATGCTAATTAAGCCGGCCTAATAACTGCTAAAGTGGACCAGATCGAACAAGAAGTAGGATTTATCCGATTTTAAAGGCGATGCCTAAAGGTAGAAGCGTAAATAAGAGACAGAAGGGCTAAATGCCTAATTAACTCTAGAGCTAAGCTTAACCTAATTAAGGAAAGCGTAGCCCTATAACACGGCCTACTAATATTAAGTCTACCTTTATAGTTATAAGGCGCGCGTCTAATGTCTATAAATGGAACTTAGTCTAAGTTCATTAGGCTAGTGTATATAGTCCTTATAGTAATAGGTAACGTCTTAATATCTACGACGTTTATTGCTGTAGGGGAAATATTATATAAGGTAATACTTAGTAAGCCATAGTCGGTAAGGGCTAGACTAGCAACAAAACAAACCGTAATAGGTTAGGTATCTTATATTATTTAATTAAAAGATAGCAGAGTTAAAATAAGGTTCTTAACGTCCCATAAGGATGCGATATTCTTTAAACTAGATAAAGGTATTAGTATAAAAAACAGTTCGGAAAATATATAGCTAGTATAACCGCTAGGATTATATCCGGGGTTACTTATAACCTAGCATATTAGGACAAGGAGGACATTAAGAATAAAAAGAAGGGAAATAAGGTGCGGCTCCAACACGGATATATACCATTTTAGATATCCGCTAAACAAAGCTATTAGTAGGGAGAGGAGCATAATATTAAATAGAGAGAGCTTAACAGTAAAACGTTAAAGGAAGTCCTAAAGAAACACTTAAGAAAGAATCGAAAGCTAGTATTTAAAGTAAAAGCTAAATCCCTTATATATTAAATATTAAAGATAACAGATCTATTTACAATATAAATAGAAAGCTACCGGAGTAAGGCCTAACTAAGCGCTATAAACATAACAACCGTATATAAACGAAAGGCAGATAAGGTCTACCTAGTTAATTTATCGGCACCAGATAGAACAGTTATAGGAGGCATAGTGGAATGGTAAGAGGTGGCCTTATATTAACAGAAGGCGTCCATCTAAGGATTGCCTCTTAGACCGTATAATCATTTTCTTAAGCCGCGATATACTAAGCTGGCCTACAGTACATAACTAAAGCTAAAATAATTAGAGCGTATAATTATAGGAGATATTTAGCTAAAAGAATAAGAGATCCTTAAGGCCATGTTGTTTAACTAAGAAGAGGCTCTAGTATAGGAGTTCTCTAAGATGGGTCGCGTTAGCAAAGACGTAACTCCACTACTAAAGATCAAAACTGTGCCGTATAAAGTATAGCAAGTACCAAACTTTCTAGTACCTAGGGCCCTATAAGGAGAAGTAATAAATATATTACGAGAATAACTAGCTTAAGGGACTCTAGAATATTATAAAAGCCTATATAGGAATCTATAGTTTTTTATAAGCAAGAAGGAACGCAATAAGTACTAACTAATTAATATGGCGATAAATATTAACCAAGTAACTATTAGGGACGCAAATCTGCCGCTATATACCGATAAATTTTCTAAGGAGTTTGCGGGGTGTAAGGTTATATCTCTAGTGGACTTCTTCTTAGGCTATAACCAATTAGAGCTAAATATAGAAAGCCAGAACTTAATAGCTTTTATAATACCTCTAGGACTTCTATAACAAATAATAGTACCTATAAGAGGCACAAATTCCGTAGCCTAGTTTATACGGACAATTACTAAGATCTTAGAACAACACATCCCATACCATACCCTACCATTTTTGGATAATATTACAGTAAAAGGCCCACAGACAGTGTATAATAGGGAGGAGAGCCTTTTAGGTGTATATAGATACATTCTAGAATATATTATATAGCTAGACGGGGTGCTTATAGATTTAGAACGAGCTAGGTATACAATCTTAGGCGTAAAGTCTTATTTCTACAAAGACAAGATTATAGTGGTTAGTTACCGCTATAATAGAAAAGGATAATATCCGGAAGAGTTAAAGGTCGCAAAGATCATTTACTAAAAAGACTACGAAGACGTTATATTAGCCTGAGCGTTCTTAGGAGTTGTCGTATATTACCAAATATGGGTAAAAGACTTCGCAATTAAGGTAGAGCTAATCTTCCAACTACTACAAGTAAACGTTTCATTTGTATAGGGTATAGAGCAAATAGCCGCTATAAAGACTCTAAAGTATACAGTCACTACTACACCCGCATTAGTTCAGCTAGATTATAGTAAAGGGGCTAGGCTAATTATTCTCGCCGTTAACGGATACAAGAATGGATAGGGGTGCGGCCTTATACAACTAGACGTGTAAGATCATCGTCACCTATATTAATATAAAAGCGGTATCTAGTCTTAGGTAGAGCAGAAATATAACTTAGGAAAGCTTAAATATCAGGCATTAGTGCATACGTTAAAGAAGTATCGCGTATACCTATACGGCGTTCGCTTTATAGTAGAGACGGATATAAACACCCTAGTTATATAATTAAATTATACCGCTACTAATTTACCCAGAGCCTTAATAATAAGATAGCTAGCATAGATCTAGCTATAGGACTTTAATATCAGACATATGCTAGGGAAAAAGAATAGCCTAGCTAATAGACTTTTGCGACAACTACCTAATAGTAAACGACCTAATAAGCCGACTAAGGATATTAAAGAGTTTATTAACTATAAACTAAGTGCCTTAAAATATATAGCTGCCCCTCTTAAAATAGAAGCGGGTCTATTATTAAAAGACTTATATTTAAAGGAATCTCAGAAGATTATAAAGTAGCTAGTAACCTTATAATGTCCGGAAGAGATAAATACTAAGGAGTTTAAAAAGTTTAAATAATATGCGCTAAAGTTCCTAGTGCGTAATTAACAGCTCTTCCGCCAGCAGTCGAAAAATATACTAATATAAAGGGTAGTTAATAATAAGGACGCTTAGCAGGAGATTATTAAAAGCCTTTATAATTAAAGCGGATATCACGGATAAGAGGGAACGTATTAGAGGGTCTTAAATTAATATTAGTGGCTAGGGCTATAGGATTAGATATTATAGCATATTAAGTCATATCTGTAATACTAGGAGCGACAGCCAAAACAGGAAGAAGAAGCGATGTACCCTATATAGGAGTCCACCTTATAGTAACAAGTAGTAGTAGATATTACATTTATACCTCTAAGCCGTCTCGGATTTTAGTACCTAGCTATTACTTAAGAATATATATCTAAATAGGTGGAGGCTTAGGCCCTTTAAAATAAGAATACAAAAAGTATAGCGAAGTTCCTCTATAAAGATGTTATCTGCCAATAGGGAGCATTCGGACAGCTCTCTATAGATAGTAGAGAAGAGAATGCTAACGTTACCGCTGCGCTTGTAAAGCTTTATAATATTAAGAGGGTTATAGCTTTTACTTACTACACTTAGGCACAAAGCTTTATAAAGCGAGGCCACAGACCTATAATAGATGCTTTAGTAAAGATAGATAGCTTATAGCTGGACAATCTTTATACTATTTTGTGGGCAGATAGGATAACTATTAAGCGGCCTACGGGAATAACACCGGCAAGAGTTATATGCGGATATAAGCATATCCTTCCTATTAAACTCTATATACCTACTTAGTAGATACTACCTTAGCAAACAGTCCAGACCACTACAGAGCTACTAGCACTTCGTGCAAAGTAGTTTAATTAAAAAGACGCAGATATAAAAGAGGCTATCGCGCGTATAAAACGACTAAGGGTAGTAAATAAGAAGTACTTTAATAATACCCACCATATTCGCCAGGACGGATTTAAGGTTAGAGATATAGTTATACTTTATAATACGTAGCTTAAGTAAGACTATTCTAGCAGTTATAAGTTAGATCTAAAATAGCTAGGCCCGTTTTATATACGTAAGAGTCACCCTTATAAAGAATAGTACTTAATTAAGGATCTTAATAGCACGCCGTTCCATAATTAAACTCTAGGGAATAGATTAAAGAAGTTCTATTAATAATGGATGTCTAAGGTCCGCTAGAAAGACCAGTTTAACTAGTTAGGTGGAATTATGCTATAAAAAATAACAGCAGAGCTAGAACCTAAGGAGGATATTATATAAAATCCACCAGTATTATAACACCGTATAGTTTAAGAAGTGCGCGTTCTAGAAAGATTATTTAACAGAACTAAGTATAAAATATTTAACTAGGGGACAGTTAAGTTCTAAAGTAGGGGAGGGGATATAGATAACAGCCGTGCAATCCATTTATTTATTTACCGTATTTCCTAAAGCTCTTTTTATTACACTTTCTTATTTACTTTTTTTAGTCACAGGAATCTAATATATAGTAGCAGTAAGGTAAGGACAGAAGAATGTTTGCGTACAACTATCTAGTATTATTTACTATAAAGATATCAGTTCCGCTTACCGCCTTTATTAAGCTAATAGCGATTTTCTATCCCGGGGATAGAAAATTATAATTAGTCCATTTAACGATTAGAGCCGATAGAACTCCACACCACCACCTAGATTTAGTAGACTATTCAGATTAGGAAACCCTATTTAGAACTTTACCTTTTTACCCTTAATAAACCTTAAACACAGCCGCAATTAGTTAAAGTCACAAATTAAACAGAATTAACAATAGTATATTTATTATATCTTTATCTAGTAAACCTCTAGTACTATATAAAGGAGCTAAGTAATAGATTAGTAACGTCCTTACAGAAGTTAGAGGCTTTGCAGTTAATTAGCGTTAGGTAGTGCTCCTCCAAATCTATAACAAGATTCTGCTCTCTTAAGAAAACTACATAGATGCTACTAGTGTAGTAGTTAATTTTATTAACTAGGATAATAGGCTATAAGCATCTCTAGGAAGGGACGCGTTCTTATTAATCTTTAAGGATATCTCTAACGTTAGTAAGATAGCAAAAGATTAAAAAAATCAATATAATGAAGCTAGAGAAACTATCCGAAAGTCCTAGAGACAAGGTATTCTTAACAGTCCACTTAAACACGCGGTCTCCTACTACTTCCTTTCTACCGCCTAAAAGCTTACCATCCACCTACTTTATAAAGTAACGGCATAAGTTAATAAGGCCCTAATTAACAGGCTCAAATATCTAGGGCGTGGTATTAAGAATACTACTTAACTACAGCTAACTAATTTCGTGCTCGCGCCGAAGATGCTAGAAAGGGCGGTATTAGACCAGGTAGTAAATAATTATAGCTTAGAAAGACACTTAACTAGTTTCCTTATTCCAAACAAGGACCTACCGCCAAGAAGTAAAAAACTAACTACTGTAGGACCAGAGGTTACTAATGTCGGAATTAAACAAGTAGGAGAGAGCTTAGCTCTTATACTGCGAATATATTTATAATATACTTCTAACATAATAAATCCCTTAGCTTTTTAGCCATTAACACCTATTTAAGGAGGAGGCGTTAGTATTATACCAAGCCCGTCCCAATAAGGATTACCTATATTAGTTAACTCGCTATTATTATTTATAAACAAGAGCATTCTCGCGGCTAGAACGCCTATTGGCTTGCCCCTACGGCTACTAGTATCTTCGTTTAGGAGGAATCTAAGAAGAGGGCTAACGATTGCTTACCCAGAAGTAGGAGGGCTAGGGGTGGCATTAATATTTAATGAGAACATTATTAAGCCGGAAGATAATAAGGAGTATATTAAGGAGGCTGCAGATACTATAGCGGTACTCCATATAAAATAAGGGTGTAACTATAAGGATAATATACCCACTTATCTTAAGGCGTCCCTAAACCAAACTACTAAAATTAAACCAACTAAGGTTATAAAGCTCTTGCGCAGTTAGTATAGGGCAGCTAGTTCTAATCCAAAGATATATAAGGTCTGCTAGATACATACGCAAGCCATAAAAGGACGTATAGGTTTGGCAATAAAGGGTCTAAACTATACCGCACTATATTATAAACTCTGTTTAATATATTACGCTTATAACTACCTTAGCACTATAAAGACCAATTCTACTACGTACTCTTAGTTTAGAAAAGCTTATAGACCTCCAGTTCCGTCTAATTCCTTAAGACCGTATAAGTTTATTTACAACTTAGCACTAAGGTTTTTATACAATAGAGAGGCTTTGCTTAATTGGATAATGTTACTAAAAAACCAAGAAGTATAGCAGCGAGAAGGATCTGTAATTTTAAACGTGTTTAGATAGTAGTAGGATTCTAATATCTCGGTAATAATTAATGAGGAAATATATATATACCGCCACTATTAGCGTCTAATTAATGGGCGGCTAAATTATAGCTGGTTAAGAACGATAGTCTATGGTCTCTACTAACAGCTAATAAGATAAGACCCTTAGTATTATCGTCTCTATTACGCTCTTAGGCCTAACAGCTAGTAGTAACTTATTTCCTACCCTTATTATATAAAATTCGCGGTTAAAGAAGACTCTACAGCTTTCTGTTATATTAACGTTAATATTCCCTTACTCCTTAAAAGTGGATATAATACCAACATAATCTAAGGGAGCGTTTCTCTAGATAATAAGACTAAGGATAACTGCACAATTATTCTACCTAGTATACATTACTACCTAGAATTATAGTAGAAGGATCTTAAGGCGTAAGGATCAACTAAGGGTAACAAATTCGTTTATAAGATCTCTAACTAAGACTAGACTACTAAAGATATAGAAAAGTATGCGACCAACTAGGTAGCTTAGCCATATAAAAAAGAAGATATACATATAACTATGCCTTACCTTCCTTATAGAGCAAAAGGACCTTTAACTGGAACCCAGCAAATAATGCTATTATAGTTCGTTGGTATTTAGGACGATTATAATAACCTTAAGGTTACTGAAGGAGGTACTTAGGCAGAGTTGGCAGATACGCACCAAGACTTAAAAGCGCCGCCCTATACGCCGTCTGGACATACTAATCTTTACGGCGCGATTCTATATTGCTTCCCTGTAGTAATTAAGCTTATAGCTACTAGCGCTCTATCTAACGCCCTTCTTAGTAAATAATAATAGGATTCTCTAGCGGTAATTTAAGATTATAACCTTCTTCTTAATGGCAACGGGAACGAAGTTAGGAAATAGATATATTCCTACCGTCTTAGGGCCGTTAAGAATTATAAAGATGCGTTTAGGCTAATACGTGCGACTAAGATAGAACGCTTTAATAGCCGCTCTTACTTCTACTGCATTAATAATAGAATTAATCCTTTAGCTATTACGGTAGATCCAAGTAGAGTGCCCCTAGTTATTACAGAAGGATAAAGTTATACAGAGTTGCCTAAAAAATTATAAGACAGAACTAAGCAAATAGAAGGGCGCGAAAGAGCTATATTATCTAAGAGCCGCTAGTTTAAGGTCTCTCTTACTGCTTAGCTAAGTAGACGAGAATGGTCTTATTTAACTAAAATAGAGTCTCCTTATTTATTATCTTAAGTTTATAGTAAGGGCAAGGAACGTATACAATTACCTGCTGCGTCTTTATTTCGAAGATAAGGAGTTTTAGAGTTTCGGAAGTCGTTAGGGGACAACGACTTAGGTAGGGGAGGTATATAGTGGTGTGATTTGGCCCCTAGATTTAATATTTAAATTAGGCATAGCTTTGGGAGAGCCTAGGCCTTCCACAAGTTATATAGATTGGTCTAGAGCCCTTAGAGTCTTTAATAACTTAGGCAACACCAACAAACACACAACTTTCCTTAAATACACTCTTTTCTTTCTCTTTATACTGCTTAATTCTGACTAATTATAACCGACTGATAAACCGACCAACAGACTAACTAACAGACTGACTAACAGCACTGTGACTTTCCTATCTTAGAGAGGTCGTACCCTCCTATAGTATTTTAGAGATATATACTATTTAATAGCTTTTTTACCTACTTAAAGCCGTTTATAAAGCTAATCTAGCAAGTACTATATCTACTCCTACTATAGATTAACCTACTATATAGCCGCTTCCTCGCTAACCCTCTAGGCCTATATAACCTACTTAATCTCCTTAATAACCTTAAGCCGTAGGAAGTACTATTAGAGCTTATTCTGCCAGCTAGCCCGCTATCTATTACCCTATTTAGAATCTAGCGCTACTATAAAAGAATTACCTCTAAGCCCCTTAGTCTATTTACGCTAAAGGGCCCGTATAAACTTTACTGTATAGTATATATAATATATAGGCGGCTACTTAGGTAGGAGCTTAAGCTTAAGCTTAGACTTAGGCCCTTACTACGGCTATGGCTACGGCTATAGCTACAGTAGCGCTAGTAAAGGGGAAGCTATAGCGCTTACCCGGGCCGACGTATACTAACTTAATCCCGCAATAGATAGAGGCGCTAGTGCCGTTAGTAGATATACTATTAATAGCCGTGCCAAAGGGACCTTAAGCTAAAAGGTAAGGCTACTAGACGTAAGCAATTAAAGCTATAAAGACTACGCCTACTAGGACTCGGCTATATAGTTAAATAACGCCTATAACTTACCTACTCTTTAGTTATTCTTACGTGCCCTCTAGTTATTTCGGGCGTCTATAGTCTTTAGGTAGTTTATAATAGCCAGCATAGCCTAATAGAGTATTAATAGCTAGCTAGGGCCTTCTTCCTCCTGCTATAGGTAGGTTTCGACCTTCCGCGCAAAGGGTAGATAGGCCTTATACTAGAAGACAGGGTGGTTTTATATAGGGCTACTTAGGAACATCTTGTAGAGGACTACTAAGTCCTATAGAATAACCTCCCAGAGGTAAAATAAGAGGTTTATAGCGCCTATAGCTATAAGGTCGTTAATTTAGCCAACCTAAGGGCCGAACTAACCTTTTTAGACGTTTAGATCTGGCCAGATTATTAATAGTAGTACATTAGGGGGGGCGACGCTTGCCCTATAAATCTTAAAGCAGCCTATCTACGGCGTATAGCCGGCTATCGTCCGCATAAACTCTTATAGTAGTAAGTTTAAGTAGTAGCTAACTATCTACTCCTAGTTTTACCTACTAGCGTATCTAATC
This sequence comes from Cenococcum geophilum 1.58, assembly GCF_001692895.1. Lineage (NCBI taxonomy): Eukaryota > Fungi > Ascomycota > Dothideomycetes > Gloniales > Gloniaceae > Cenococcum > Cenococcum geophilum. Next base: position 403,545 of record NW_027137647.1, read on the forward strand.
TAGTCCTTACTAACCCCTTTTAGCTCTGCCATCTTAGCGCCAGCGCTTCGTCTAATATAGGTTTTCTTCTATAAGAAGACACCAATATACTAAAACGCCTTAGTAACCTACTCCCGCTATAAGTTATATAAGAAGGCCGCCTTACGGTCCCCAGCGCTACTCTTAATTAGGCGGATATTATACTACACTAACCGCTTACTAAAGTCCGGAAATAGCTCGTTACTAAGGTCCTAGCGATATAGGAGGTAAAAAGCTAGCCCACTAAGTATATAAATAAGCGGCTTCTTATTATATAGAGCCCTAATAGTTTTAAGGCGGCCGTACTAGTTCTACTTACTAGCGCGTATAGTAAATATTAGGGGTATATAGCGGGTAAGGCCTTCCCCCTTAAACTTAAAGGTAAATAAGTCTAAGATCTTAGCAGAGCGCCTATTACCGCCGTAGGTAAGTATATAGTGGCCTAGTAGGATATCTATAAGCGTGCGGAGGTAGCATTCTAGCGAGGAGTCTCCGTAGGCCTATAGCTAGTAGCAGACGTTCTTAAACTTATCCTCTATATATCTGTTAAGTAGTATATCTCTACCCTTATCCGTAAACTACTGCTTTTCCCGCTACGCGTCCCTCCGTTATAGAATCTTAAGGTACTCCCTAACGTTATTCTCCTGCGGGGACTAGTGGCTGTTTATCCCTATAGCCTTCTACGCCCGGTAGAGGTCTATTAGGGCTGTAATATAGCCGCGAACTAAGCGCCAGGAGAGCCGCGTCTCGTCCTAAGGTACGTTATTATTAGCCTTACGGCTTTTTACTTTTAGTAGCCGGCCTACAACCTCCTTAATAAGGAAAAGAAGTAGCTTCTCCTTTATAATAGTATCGGTATTATAATACTGCTTCTTCTTATAAAAGGCCTAGGAAGACGCGCGTTAGCTATAAGTATACTACTCTATAAAGCATCTAGCTACCTACCTTAAACTTCTTCTACTTCGGCTTATAATTTAGAAACATATTTTTAGGCCTCTTGGCACGCGTAAGGGTAAGAATACTCTACGCGTTAGCGCGTAGTTCGGCATTATTCGCAACGTTAATCTCTACGCGACTAATTAACGCCATTTTTAAGATAGGACGCTGCTAGAGAAGCTATGCCCTAGGGGGGTTTCTATTTTTTATATATACACAGATAGAGACTAGGGAGGAGAGGTAGAGAAAGCATACCTACCGGCCGTTTAATAAGCGGATAAGTGACCTTACCGCATAGGGTAAATACATGGGCGCACGGCTGGCCCAATAGGCCAATAGTACGCGTGCATCAGCGACTCAATTAGTAGGGGTAAAGACATTCAAAGATGTCCACGGCTTGGCTGCAGGCTCGGCCGTGGACATCCGCGAATGTCGACGGGGGTTGTATGTGTCACGTGCGGCTCAGCGACTGAGCGGGCGCTCAGCCGAGCCGTGAACACCACTGTCGCGGTCGCTAAAGGGGGCAGTATTTTGGTGTTCCAAACCGTAAGCCCAAATAGGAAGGCGGTAGTAGCCGACCGTTATAACCCTATCGCCGTCATAACCCTATCACTTACGTTAGGTATATTATTTTAATAGGGGGTAATACACAATATTTAGCTTTGGGCGAGCTTCTAATTTTTTACAACTAATAGTAAAAAAAAGGACTTTATAGGCCTTTACGCAGGCTTCTAGGCTATAATAAAAGCCGCTAGTTTACTAGGCTATTTAAGCAGCTTATAAGTAGTCTTTTATATTTAATATATAAGGTTTAAACGGCATAGCTATTGTTTAATAATAAATTTAAAAGTTAATGTTTAATGTTTAAAGTTCAGATGCGGTAATATTCTACTTTAGGAAACCCATTAGCTTAAAAAGGGAAGCAGTCTACTAGTTTGTGTAAAACTTAGGGCTCGTGCAAAACCCCGGGAGCCACGTTACTGTATAACAAGCCCAGCGCAGACGGAGATAATATCTTCCACATCATAAATATTGCCGTTATTTAGAGTTTTATCGCCGGGCTCGATAGCTAGCGCTTGGCAAAGTTCTTTTGTTAAAAGTAGTCTCTATACATGCGTTATCTAGAATAGAGCGTGCCTAGCAAGCGAACGGTCTTCAGCTAGTTATCCATCTATTCGTTTGATCGCCTCGCTATAGGCCTCATCGAGCGCTGCTGACCCTTTCAAGAGCTTTTCCACCGTGGATAGTACTTTCTACTTATTCCTTTTATCAAGAAGCGAGTCGACGTATAGACGCGCAAGGAGGAACCTAGCGGTTTTGTGAGTAAGAATGCCTTATATGTATAAATAAGTAGAGAGCACCTACATGCCATTAACAGCTTTAACAATCTTGTTCTGTACGGCATGCTTAAGCTCCTCGTCGCGTTAGATGCAGTTCAACAGACGTGGTATCTAACCTACAACAAAGCGCCTCACGTCCTCTTCGCTGGCACGCACCTCTAGTATAGGATTCAATTGGAATTTCTGTGTTATGTCGGGGATAAAGCGGGAGGTAAATAGAAGTCGTACGTCTATTCTGGCCTGCAGCTCGCGCAGTTTATCGATAAGTCGGCCGCGTGCACCATTTCTATCCGCGCATTCGTCCAACGCGTCTACTATAATATATACTGTAGCGTGATTAGAGCAGATAGACTACAAAGCCGCGAATATATCGTCGAGAGATGGTTTGCTTCTTCGCTTTAAGTGGTGGTCGTACATATACGCCACCAGAGCTGCGATGTCCAGCCTACTCTACACTAGCTGCTTTAAAAGAGCAGCAAGCAGACTCAATGCGCTCTAATCAGCTTGCGCTTTATAATTGCAGAACAAGTAGGCAACTCTAATATCATCGCGCCCTATCGTTCTACAGAGATAGTCAATAGCGATCGCCGCTATTATCGTCTTGCCAGCTCCAGGTATACCGGGGCAGAACAGCGTCCTATCGGACCCCTACAGCCATTTCTTAAACTCGGGAGAATCTAGAAACCATTGTCCGGTGCCTTCCTGTCTTCAAGTAATAATATCGTGTTGCAGGGCTAGGAAGTCTGTCGGCGATAGCCAAGTTATAATAGTATAGTGCTGCTGGAGCTTCTAGGTATCCAGTTGCAGATTGTGCGTATCTTAAATCGCAACAACGTGCGTTTAAAGGGAGAATAGGGTATCTCGCGCAAATGAGGTGTCTTTCTTAATCGCTAGAGATAGTTTACTTAAGGGAGTAAGGATATAGATCTTCGTCTAAAATATTAATGTGCTCATAAGTAATCCATCTTAAGCGCGATGCTTACGAGACTCTTTAGCCGCTCCATCCTCGTCAGGATGCTTGCGACTTCTTCCTTACTAAACTTCCACAACAGCCGCCTCTTGACCTCCTGTACGCCGTCTTAAATCTCCGCCCTTAACCGCAGCTATTTAAGAGCTTACTTATATTGGTCGAGAGGTCCATTTTCAAGACTTAGAGCCCGAATCGCTATGTACCAAGGGCCGCCTGTCTTTCCCTGGTTAAGGTGATACAGAAGATTGATCAGGAGGCTTTGTAGGTTTGAAGCCTCAGTCATGCACCGCTGACATTCTTTCGGAGCGTCTTTGACGTCGTTGAGCTGAAGGAGAGCTATAATGCTGGAAGCTTCGCTCAGGCCATCCATTTCGCGAAAAGATCAGATAATTACGGGTAGGAATTAGAATACCGCGCTTCAACGAGCGACGCTGTTTGAGCACTGCGTGGCTGCATCGTTGCGGTGTGTTTAAGGCTGAAGACCTGAAGGCGCCGCATACACTCCGCCTCGAGACTCTGCGCCCGTCGCGTACGCCTTCAATTGACCAGTCGAAGCACGTGCCAGTAAACTGTAGGTAAACTGTGAAGGCCAACACATAACTCTGAGAGATGAAAAATGAGGTAACTAAGTAATGTGAACCGGGAATTCCGATTCTATGCCTTCTATATTTCAAACTCCCCCATTTAACGTTGTTATTATGTGATTCGACTGGCGGCTGCCGTGTAAAGTTCATCGAACACCTCGCCGATGCCACTTTGCCCGCAACATGGCACCAAACCTTGCAGCATCGCAGCATGCGATAATCTATGACATAATAGTTTCAAAAACGCTCTCTGCCGTACAGATGGCTGACGCCGCTGACTATAGCAAGCGCTCGATTAAACGCATTCGCTTAAACATACGCTGTTTCGGCACCACTAAAGCACCTCCCAACGGCGTTAGACGACGTTAAAGTATTACGTCTTCGATGTTGCAAGCCTTACAACAACACTTACTCGAGAAGGCTAGACTGTGCGCGCGCTCAAAGGGTAAAATCGATTTCGTTAGGCACTGTAGCCTTTGTCTTCGGCTAGCCTTTGTCTTCGGCCAGCCCTTGTCTTCGGCCAGACCTCCTCTTTAGCCAGCCTTTCTATTGGAGCCGCCTCCCTAGTACGGTAGCTTTAATATGTTAGTAGCAAAGTTAAAGGAGTGCTTGAGGCCGGTTTGCTGTAAAGCTAGCTAGCTGTATAAACAATTAAATTTCTATGCGAAGCCGACCATGGGAGTAACGCCTCTCGGTTGTGTATATATTCGTCCGCAGTACTTCCTTGAGATCTTCTACGTATATACACGGCTTTTCCTGACCTTCGTCCTTTAGTTTATGCTTCCTCGCGAGTTTGTGGAGTACCTAGCACGTAATATTAGCTACTATCTGTTTGTCTGAGACCATGGAAGCTGAATACCCTATGCATGACGCGGTTTATCTGGCCGTTAATCTTCTCGCCAGTAGCTCTCTCGTACACAAGGCAATAGAGTTTCCAGTATATACCTAAAGAACTCTTGTGTTTCGTGCCACGCCTTCTTCCGCCTTTGCCCCTTGTCTGCCGTACCAGCCAATCAAAAAAGCTGTATAAATCGCTAGCGCGCAAGGTCATGTATATCGTCTAAGGGTCCTTTCTAATGTATTGGCAGTATCTACACACGGTCAAAATTCCTAATAATGGATAGAGTATAAGAGGCGAATCAGCTTACAGGAACCATTGCTCTTTAATCCGATCTAATAGGCGGGTTATACTAAAGCTATAGTCCTCCTTTATATCTTCCGTCTTATTAAAGTCTTCTATAAGTTAAAGATAGTACTCTAGTAGATGGTCGTCATCTACGAGGAGCCAGGCCGAATTAGCTATATCTGTTAAATTTGTTAAGTCCGTCTTATAGCCTACCTTATCGTCGGACCAAACGTCGTTACGCGTTAAGCCCTAAGAAGAGGAGTCTTCTAGTGGTTGGGTGTCCATATTAATTTAAATCGTTAATGTTAAAGAGAATAGGGAGTTAGAAAAATTAGCAGAATAACTATAACGAAGGAAGAGGGGAGATAAGGAGAAATAAGGGTAATAAAGTAACCAAGGGTAGAAAGGCAGAGGAGACGAGAGCCTCTTAAAAAGGCGAGGGACGGAGGGAGAAGCCATGCGGAAAACGCTAAGCGCCATTTTTAGACCCCACGGATGTGGACGGAGGTCAAAAAGTAAGATTTAAGAATTGCAAAATCGCGAAACTGAAAAAACGAACCCCTGGCGCCTTAAGTGAGGCTGCGTAATGCAGCACGGTGTGTTACAGGGACCCCTGGCCGAGTGTAGTAACTAGGCAGCCATTAGACAGGGCCTGCGATTGGCGGGTAGGCTAGCAGATTTACCGCCAGAATCTGCGTCACAAACCGCCAAAAATGGAGGTTGACCTGCCATCAGGTTATTTAAGGTAGTAAATAAAGGTATTAAATATCTACCTAGGCAGTTGTTAATAATAAAGGCTAGGCAGTATACTATAGTTTAGTATTACTACTGCTAGAGCAACTAATAAACTCTACTTATATATAATAAGTATATATCGCGCATACGCGGGCTATATACGTACTCTATGCCGAAAAAATATTATTAGTCTGCTTTTACTATATATACGTTCTTGTATACTAGGGTGAATATACTACCGCTATAATTACAGAACACCGTAGTAGTAGCTATATATTATAAGTATATGCCTAACGTATATAGATAATACTTACTTCTCTATGCTTTCCTTAAGCTTTTTATTAATCTCTACTACCTAGTATAGACAACTACTACGCTTTTAGAGGTTATTAATTAATTTAAGCTTAACCCTATTATATGCGGAGTATATACGAAGTATATCCTTATATATATACTTACAGTGTCTAATACCGCTGCATTTAAACGCTTAATAAAATGCTTTTCCATTTTCCTAATTATTATTTTCCGATCGCCGCCATATATTTTTGTAAAGGAGCTCTTGCTGCACCCGGCCCAAAAAGACCAAAACCAACCAAAAGAACCCTGAAAAACACCCAGAGAATCCCCCTAAGATGCATGCATCGCAGGGGAGGCACACGTCGAACGACGGTGGCTCGCACTCGCGCGCGACCGCTAGAACTACGCCCAGCAATGGCCCTCCACAATAAAGACGGGCGAATACCACACCATAAAGCGGAAATACCTCTATTAAGAAGGCATCTAATAAAATATAAAGCCTATTAGACGCGTCTAGTATCTAGAATTGCGGGGAAGTAACCGTTAGCCATAACAAACTAATATAGCTAGCAGAATGGCTCCGCCAGTCCAGTGAACCTTAGGCGCCCCTCTAGTAAACCCTTAATTAAATCCTCCAATAGCTAAGCAAAATTAAAAATAAGTATAACCCCCCCTTACCAGTAAACCGCACCTAGGCCGCTATAGCTGCGCTTTTACAGCATAGGGAACCTACCCCCCTTAAGTTAACAACCGGGTATATAATTATAATATAACTAAACATAGAATAAGTAGAGGGGCTTAGGGGATAATTAGAAATAGAAGTCCTTATAAAGATACGTAAAGAGGTCCATAATGCTGTTATAGTCCAATACCTTAAGAGTGGAGACATTAGAGTTACCTTAAAGGACTAACAGGCAAAGGAACGAGCTATAAGGGTAGGGGATAGGCTAGGAGAACGTATTAGCATAAAAGTACTCCGCGAGGATTACCTAGTTAAAGTCCCAGCGGTTCCTATAAGCCTTAGGGTAGAAAAGGGACGCCAGGCGGATAATATAGCAATTATATAGGAGATAGTAAGACAAACGGAACGCCTTATACTAGGACTTAAAATCACCCGAATCCAATAGCTTTAATAGGAAAATGTAAACTAAGCATATAATAAGAATAATAAGAGGATATAAAGGTCGCCGAAGACTCGCCAGGGAGACGCCGGACGAATATATAGCTCCCTTATTATTAGCACACATACACTAGGAATACAAAAACTCCTTATCCAAAAAGGAATAATTATAAATGGCCTTATATACAACACAAGGCTCTATAACCACAGACTACGCCTAGAACGATACTATTGCTATATATAATAGGGACACACCCAATCTATATGCGCAGCATAGGTATGCTACGGCTACTATACAGGCCCCTACAATACAAGACATTACTTAAATTAAGACTAAATAAAATGCGCGAACTGCCACTAAAGCACATATAAGGCGTAGAAGAGAGAAGACTGCATTAAATACAGGAGATGGAAAGCAAGGGCTTAACAGCTGCGGGAATAACTGCACGCTAGGTTATACAAATGGAAATAATAGGCAATAAGCTAGGGGGACGCAGGTGCCTTCCTAGCGTTTCCTACCTTTAATACTAGAGGGCTAGGCCAGCCATCCCAAGCCTTAATAGGCTAGAAGCGACGCCGCGCGATATTACCAGACTAATTAGGGACATAAGGGTTATAGGGGACACAAGGGAGAGGACGCCCCGTAGGAAGACCCCTATAAACAGCGACAGCAGGCTTAAAACTAGGATAATTAAGAATTAGACTTAATGCGGCAAATATAATATTTACAGCCGACCCACAAAGGGCATATAGCCGACTAGTAAGAATAGGGGAAGAACCAGTAATAATAACAGATTTAGACATAGAAGCGCTAACAGGAACATAAGATACAAAAATAGAAAGCTCTATATAAAATAAGTAGTAACTAGGGTATAGACACAAGAGATAGAAGCTCTAAATATCCTAGAGAAAGTGGAAATAGAAGAAGTAAGGAACGAAGGAGAGTCAAAGGACCCTCGCCAGGGGTCCGCTACCTATCTATTATATAATATAACTGCGGCAACACAAACCACCGCCTTATAAGGCCCCTACTAGACAGTCTAGACCCAGAGAAATACTATATCCTTGCTATATAAGAGCCGTATTATAATACCTTTATATAATTAACATACTGCCCCTAAGGATTCCAGCTCCTATATAAACCAAAAGCAGCCACACGTGTGTGCTTTATAATTAGCAAGGCTATTAGCCTATCCTTATAGTTATAGCAGGCAGTCAACCTAAACATTATAGTTATAATAATCTAAATATATAGGGGACCGGTACAAATTATTAATATATATAACCCTAGGGTTAAAGGGGTCCTATAAATAGAGAATATTATATTGGTAATAAGCTTACTAGAAACCAAAGGTATAGAGTCTATCCTATTAGGAGATATAAACCTCCACTACCCGCGGTAGGGGGGTATTTATATTACTGCAGACCAATAGTTAGAGTGCCTACTAAGAGCTATAGATATCTAGGGCCTTAAGCTAGCTACCCCCCTAGGAGTAATTATATAGTAACAAGGCACCGCCAGAAGTATAATTAACCTTATATTTATAGACGAAGGCCTATATTAGAGACTTAAAAGGTACAACCCTAAAGAAGAATAGGCACTTACCCTAGACTATATCCCTATCTAGATATAGCTAGACCTAGATACTAAAGCGCAACTAAATAGAAAAAGATACGTAATAAGGAAGCTTAAGACAGACAGTTTCCTTAATACAGTTAAACAACAATTTTAAGACCTAGAAGAAATCCACCTAATACTAAACGAGCGAGGCCTATTAACTACCCCCAAGGAAATTAACCGAAGACTAGAAAGGATCTAAGCAGTAATTAAAAATAGGCTAAAAGAGCACTACCCGATCTTAAAACCGGGCCCCTATACGCGACACATATAGTCTATATAATACGCAGTTCTGGTTACCAGTTAATAACGAGTAAGAAGGAAATATATAAGTAGCCACGACCCTAAAGATAAGAGATAATATAAAGATATAAGAAACTAGCTAAAGAATACCCTAAAAAAAGAAGTAAGGAATAACTGGAGACGGTTTATAAATAAGTATACTTCTAACCTAAGCCTCCCCTATAACAAGGGCCTTTAGAATATAGCAAAATAGGTAAAGAAAAAGGTAGGGCGCCTAGTAGAAGACCTACACCTACTACCCCTACGAAGAGTAGGAGAATCATAGGCTATAAACAACAACGATAAGAAGGCAAAGATCCTTATAGAAAGGTTCTTCCCCTAACCGGCTCTAGTAGACCTTAGTGATATTATGGGCGAAACACCAGTAACTCGCCTACGGGTCGACAGCGATATAATAATAGAGGAAATGGCTAGAACTATTAGCCGCCTTTTAAATAATATAGCACTAGGACTAGATAGGATTCTAAATAAGGCCTTAAAAACCTATAGGCCATTTATAGCACCTTGGCTTGCAGATGTAGCCAGAGCATGCTTTGCTATAGGCTACTACCCGCAACTCGGAAGATCTATGACGATAGTTATCCTATAAAAAGAAGGCAAAGTAGATTACTTAATCCCAGGAAGCTACCGCCCTATTGCCTTAGAAAACACCCTTAGTAAGATCTTAGAAAGGGTAATAGTGGAACGCATGGTAGACACGGTAGAGGAACACGCCCTACTACTATAAAGCTAAATAAGGGCAAGAAAGAACCGCTTAACACTATTAGCACTTACGCTACTCGCTACCACCATTAAATCTATATGGGCGATGCGAAAGGACTTTATAGTATTAATGCTTAGCCTAGACATTAGTAGTGCCTACGACAATATACCCTATAAGCGTCTCCTATATATTCTTAGGGCAAAGGGCTTCCTAGAATGGATTATATAATTTATCTAAGGGTTTATAGGCCAGAAAGAAACATCACTGGTCTTCAGCGGATACTAGAGCCCCCCTATTGCAGTTATAACAGGAATACCATAAGGATTACCCCTCTTGCCTATACTCTTCCTTTTCTTTATAAGCAACCTACTTAACTCTTTTAAGGAAGGGGCGACTTAGGGGATAGGCTTTGTTAACGATATAAACCTAATTATATACGGGCTAACAGCCGCAGAGAACTGCAAAACACTAGAGAAAGCCTATAATACTTATATAGAGTAGGCAAAACGCTATAGAGTCCAATTCTTACTAGAGAAATACTAGTTAATCTATTTTATAAGAAAACGCAACTAATCTACAGATCTCTAGCATATAATTTGCATTTAAGGCTTTAGGGGTTAACCAGTTTAGGGCCTAAGGGTATTAGGAGTATAGGTAGATAGCAAGCTCCAATAGAGCGTATATGCGGCACAAGCGGCCCGTAAAGGCTAAGCACAGTTTATTACTTTATTTAGGATTATTAATTCCATATAGGGTCTATACTTCTAGAGGTTACGCCTACTATATACAGCAGTTATCCGGCTAACTATAACATATAGATCTAGTATCTGGGCCATTAGAGAAACTAAAAAGGGCCCCCTAAAATTACTCCTTAAACCACTTCAAAAGGTCCAAACAGCCTGCCTTTAGAGTATTATAGGCGGGTATAAGCGAACGGCCATAGCACTGCTTAAGAAGGAATCTAATATTCCCCCCCTATAGTTATATATTAAAGCCGCTGTAATATAAAGAACGTAAAATGAACGCAACTCTAATGTTATAAAGTATATTAAGACACGCCTAAGTAAACTATAGAGGGATTCTAGGGTGCCCCATAGGAGAATAAACCAATAACCCTAAAGTAGGGAAGAGATATTAGAGAAACAGGTAAAGAAAGTAGAAGAAGAATGGTGCCGCTTTAGGGCCCAGGCCTATATAGAGGAGGAAGGGAGACGCGTAAGAGGTTAGTAAAGATAACAGCAAGATAGAGAAAGGAGCTAAAGTAGAACATATAAGAACGCTGGGAAACCATCTACCACAATATAATACTGGTTGGACTAACGCTGGAGAGGTAAATAGGAGTTAAAGGTATAGAGGCTAACTTAGGCAAGACGAACCTAAGCTATAGCATGGTTAACGCCATAGGGGGTAAATACCTAAGGGCTCTAAGAAGGCCTAACAAAGGTAGAAAATATAATAGTAACACTCTTAAGAACAGGAATAATAGGACTAAAAGATTGGCTTTACTAGGTGGGTGTCCTAGTAGGTAGCCCGAGATGCGAATGTGGCTAGCTAAGATAGACACTAAAACACGTAATACTGCTATGCCCCCTATACACCAATTAAGAAATAATGCTCTTAGCAGCTGGTATAGAGAACTATAATACACTGCTTTTAATATAAAAAGGCCTTAAGGCGGTTACCCAGTAGCTTATTAGTTAAAATGTGCTAAATTAGTTCCGGGTTGTAAGGGAAATGGTAATAGAAGGTAAGGGGGCGAGCAGCAGGTGCCCCCTAGTAACTCTATAGTAGTAGAGTAATAGTTTATAATACTAGCGCGTCCGTAGGCTTGTTACGGTAGTAGTAGTTCCCAAGGAGGTTAAATAGTAAGGTAGTAGAGCACCATAGGCGACTCGTAGGCGCTAAGTAGGCGAGTCCCAAAAGGCGGGGAGATAGATTACGGGGTTTTCTTATTTTTCTTAAATAGAGTTTTCTCCCCATATGTAAATAAGGAGTAGTCCGCGTGGGCCCAATAGGGATCCGAATTAGACGTTAAGCAATAAATTATTATAATTATTATTTTCCCTAAGAAGTTATAGTTATATAATTTTAGGGTTACTAGTTTAATGGAATAAGAATTAAATCTACTAAATGTATAAATACAGTATATGCTTTATATATATATTACTTACCTTTAATATATACCGATTAATAACTTTACGTATAGTTTTTTAATCTGCATTTATAAATAGTAGAGGTATTACTTTATAGATAAAGTGTGTAATTCCTTTTTTTCTGCTTGCTAGATATTCTGGCATTATAATATAGTCTATTACCTCTTAGATAATAACTTAATACTTACCATTAGAGCTAATAAGTGCTATATAGTCTTAGAGTGTGCCCTAGCTATTTTAAGTATATATATAGTATATATATAAAGTTGTATATAGTCTTACCTTAGAGAGACCTATATAAAATAGAAGCCGCTGTTATATACTATCTTTATCCTTACCCTCTTTATCCTCCTTATCTTTAATACTTTCCCTGCCGATTATATTATCTTAAGAACTATCGTCTTTGTGTTTAATGTTAGGTATACTCTAGAATACCTGCGTATACTTAGCATATGCGTAGTATATAGTTATGTATACTAACTAGTAGGCCGTTTAACCATCCTACTATGCTCTTATTTGCCTCAGTATAGTTTTTACTTATTATTAGTATGGCGAGATATGTGTAAATACGCGTATATATATGTGCATATGTATATATATGTATATGTGTATGTCTGTGTGCTTATGTGCGTATGCGTAGCATATGCCCTAGATATTTTAATTTATATGGTTGCTTAATTTAAATATGGCTACTAATGCGCGTTCTGTATGGGTAAAAGTGTGACCCCGCCGACCTTTTGCCGGCGCACCATCGGTGACCCCGTTCAGCTTTCGCTGACCCCCATCGGTGACCCCGTTCAACTTTTCCGTGACCCCTGCGAGCTGCACCCCGTTTCTACTCCACCACCATGGAATCGAAAGCGGGAAATTCCCTTGTAGTTAACTTAGGTGACGACTTGACAATCGCAAATCGCAATTCTCTGCCTTACAAGCATCTCGAAAGCCTTGGTGTTGGTGGCAGCGCCTTCGTTGAGAAGGTGCAAAATACAACAACCGGTGAAATATTCGCGCACAAGGTCTTCCGGAGATACCATGGCCCAAATCTTACAAAATTCAAAGAAGAAGTTCAGAATGAGATACAGATCGTACGGCGATTATCCTCCCATCCGCATATCATTCAGGTGTTTGCGACATATACTTGCGGTCGCGAGCTCGGCATGATCCTCACCCCGGTCGCAGACAGAGGGGACCTGGCGAGTTATCTCCAGGATATAGCGGATTCTGGCCGTCCGCTGACATATGAGCAAAGAGCTATCCTCAACCGAGCTTTTGGATGCCTTGCTAGTGGACTTGCATTTATTCACGAGCAAACAATCCGACATAAGGATATTAAACCGCAAAATATCCTTATCCACCAAGGCCGGGTTATCTACGCGGATTTCGGCATCGCGTTTGACGCCAGTCAGCATGACAGCACCACCACGGTTGGCACATCCCAAGCATTCACTTTTCGTTATTGTGCTCCAGAAGTTGCGAACTCAGCGAAGAGAAATAGGAAATCTGACATCTTCTCCCTTGGCTGTGTTTTCATCGAGATTCTGGAGGCTGTGTGCCCCCTTATCAAGGCGGAACCGTTAGGAAGAGTGCCATACCATAAGATTATCGATGACCTTCGCAGTATGCTCATCAATGCTATGGCGCATGTTATGGGAGCGGTGTGGAAAGGGTTGATTCGCGTGTGTCTTGAGGTGTTCGTATCTGAGCCAGAGGAGCGAATCAGTGCAGAAGGCCTTGTTCGAGAGCTGAGTTCATTGGGTAACCACAACAGTCACTTTCTACGAATCATATTTTGCGACAATTGCCGAGAGAAGCGTCTTCCACATCTCATCAAACGCACCGATGGTACTCAACCATGCTCCAATTCCAAAATCCAAGAGAACCCTGATCAGCTTCAAGGCAGGTTCTCGTACACCATCGAGTTGAGAATCGTCAATAAAACAAATGACACGTTCGATGTTGTTGAAGAGAGAGGAACTTGGGCTGAACTTGAAGGCGGCTATCTCCTTTTAATGGAAGTTAGCGGTACCTCTGGGATGCTCCGTTTTAAATCGTTTGCTGGAGAGACATTTTGCTTGGTTGTGGGCTTTCACAACTATAAGAGGTGGTGCGATATTGTTGTCGATCTCAACGACGATGACACTGCCCAGAAGATTTATTCAACTTACTACGATATATTTCACTCGAGATATAGTGTGCCTTGGAAACAAATAAGCGAAATCACAAGAACCACTAAGGGGGGGACGACACTAAAGATCAATTTCTCCGAAAAGGATGGCCGCAAGTTAGTCGCTGATTTCACCATTGAAGGAACCCCCAAGCAACTAAAGATCCTCTCTATCGGTAAGGAAGGGCCCAGGTGTCTAAATAATTATAACGCTTACTGACACACTTAGATGGGGGCGGAATCCGCGGACTTTCTAGTCTCCTGATTTTAGAGAGGATAATGCATCGACTGCGCAAGGAGTTGAAAAAGCCAAATATTGAGCCGTATCAGCACTTTGACCTCATTGGAGGCACCAGCACTGGGGGGTAAGTGGCTTTAAATGGAACGTGGCAGCTAGCTTGCCATATACTAACGGAATAACTACACAGGATTATCGCCCTCATGCTTGGTCGTCTCCGCATGGGTGTCAAGGAATGTATCAATGAATACTGCTCACTCAGCATAAGCGTGTTCAGTAACGTAATCCACAAGCAAGTGGCCAGCACAAGCATGTGGCCACCTCACCAAAAAACCAAAAAATCGTTCTTTAATATTTCAACAACGGCTTAATAATAAATTATAAAATTTTATAATTAGACTCTTATACTTACTTTAAGACTTCTATTAAAGTTTTAAAGTAATTTACTAAGTGGTTCTTAAGATATAATAATTAGGCTTAAATTTAAAAGCTAAATCGTAATATATTAATAACGGCTAAACCAATTACTCTAAAACTTTAATAGAGGTCTTAAAGTAAGTACGAGAGTCTAATTATAAAATTTTATAATTTATTATTAAGCCGTTGTTAAAATATTAAAGAACGATTTTTTGGGTTTTTGGTGATTTTGGTGGGGTGGCCACATGCTTGTGCTGGCCACTTGCTTATGAATTACGTTAGTCGTCAAACCTCCGGGGATGGGGAAATGTTCAAGGCCAAGGACCTCGAGAACGCGATCAAAGCCATAATTGAGAAGAAACTAGGAACGGACAAAATCAATGCTCCGCTGCTCGATCCACTCGGGGATAAGTCGTGTAAGACGTATGTTTAATAAAAACCCATAAGCGTTAATAGGACTAGCTAATTAACTATGGCATTTTAGGATCGTGTTTACTATAGCAAGAGACCATGCAAACAGTGCCGCGCCAACAAAGCTTCGAACTTACAAGAGTAGAGTCAGCCCTTCGGGAGATTGTACGATCTGGCAAGCCGCGATGGCGACATCCGCTACACCGCCGTTCTTTCCACCAATACCATTGACACTCTCATCACCAATACCGGTTGAATACATTGACCCAGGCATAGGATTTAATAATCCATCGCGAGCAATTCTTACCGAAGCTGGGACAATATGGGGTGACACATACGGTGAAATGGATTTCAACCAAGAAATAGGCTTTTTTCTCAGTCTTGGAACTGGGCTTCCAAAAGTTGCAAGACTAGACCATGAATCTGTTAAAAATTGGATCTCAATACAGCAAATTCCGCTAAAAGCAGTTGAAGTCCTTGGGGCTATAGCAAGGGACTGTGAAAAAACCCATAATGAAATACCTAACCATTTCCTTTACAAATTACAGATATATCATCGGTTTAACGTCGAGCAAGGACTCCAGGAAACGCAACTTTTTGAACATAAGAAGCTAGGGCAAGTGCAAGCAGATACCAACGCCTACCTTGACAAGAAAGACAACGAAGCGAAGATCACCTCTTGCGTGGAACAAATGTCTAAGCTGCACGTTAAGGAACAGATCCCCACACTGGATGCTCATGAATTTGAATGATGCATTATATGGCTCTTAATCGCCGACCGGACCGCTCCCTCTTGTCTTCCTTCCCGGCTCTAGAGGTGTCAGCAGTGCAGTATAGTGTGTCAGTCGTTATGATGGCGTTGTATTTATTAAGGAAAGGTTCCGTATACTATTTCGCCGACTGCTTAGTGGTATGCGGCCCATCTCTAGTCTAGTCCTCTTATGCTTGCTTCCATTTTTCGCTTTCTTGCTTTATGTTTGTTGTAATTTCCAGAGGATACCTTGCTGGTCCTTATTTAAAAAGCCTTCAGCTACCCTGATCTTTCGCCCTTGGAGTGGCAAATAGAAACTTAAAGTTAAGACTTTAGAGCAACTTCATGTTATGAAATATAACGCTAGTATAGGTTGAGCTGCATAAGCATGCTTAGCTATAATATCTAATAGTAATCAAAATAATTTAACACTAGATATTGCCACCGCTAGTAGGGAGGGTGGCCGACCCGCTCCGGCTATGCCCTTGTTTCAGAGCTAATTTAGCTCGATAAGTAATGACACTATTATTGATTCTTGTTTAATGTCTGATGCGGTCCTCTTACGAGTCCATGCAGACGAATACCGATAAGTTAGGTACAAAAAACCTCCAAGGGAGACGTGAGAGGTAATGCAGCCTGTACCCCACTAGGTAGCACGCCGTACTACATCAACGGGAGGAAAAATACCGTTAGGTCAACTGCTGAGACCCGGTAGTCCCTGATTGCCTATCTTGCCCTGTCTGCCGTTCGTACCATGCTTCCGTGCGTTTGTAGATTGCCGTGGATTGCCGTATGTGTGCCTGCCCTTCCTGCCCTGTATACGTATACACGTCGCTTGTAGTCCCCCTGCTTGCAGCATGATCCATTCCTGTATGACCTGACCTTCCACCCCAAAGGAACAGCGGGATAAACTAGGTGTCTTGTCCTAGGGCCCCAACCTAGGTCCCCTACTGTATCTCCCAGCCAAAAGATGTGTAGAGGAAGACGAAAGAAATACCGTGCGTTTGGTAAATCCAGGCTGTCGGGTAGGGTGGCGTGAAGGCGGGTGGATGAGAGGCTCATCACAGGCCTCCCACCTGCGAGGTGTATATGGTTCGATTGCGCGTATAGTGTTATACCGTACAGGAGGAAGGGAGTCGTCGGAGGTAGATTGCCGTGGTTCGACAGCTCGAAATCGTACATTAGGAGGTGTCGGTTACGTTGCTTGTGGAACTAAGTCCTAGCGTGCATTTGTAATATGCCCGCCCCATAGTAATTTGGTACGTGCGCACCATCGCGCGCATGACGCGTCGGATGTCAAAACAACACCATTGAATTTGAAGCTTTTGATCCTCACAAATCTTCTATCGCGATTAAATCTTGGAGTGTTTATTCGTCCTCGTCGCTGCCAGGCTGGCAGGCAGAGCTTACTAATTACTACACTTGGATTAATAAAGCCCCCATTAATATCTGAGGCTTCGCCAGTCGCTCAATCTAAGTTCTTTCTACTTTAACGCCAGATTCGCGCTTAAATTCTTCTATACCAGCCTTGCAAACTTCACCGCTAACAGTTATAGACTCTATAGCCTCATATATTTTGTAGCCGGACTCCCCCAATATACGCGCCCAGTGCTTATAGCCCCCCCTTAAACAGCCATATAAAAAGCGGTTTTCCTAGATATGGCAGCAGGGCAGTTAATAGCAACAATAGAGGGAATAGGTATAGATATTCTCGCCTCTTAGTAATATAAGCTCCTCGTTGTCCTCTACCATATCATCGGCAAGCTTCATCAGTTAGGTAATAAGCTGCTGCATAGGATCTGGTTTGTCATATAAGGCCAGAGCTGGTTGGACTGTTTAACCCTTAAATAAAGGTCCTGCTGGAGGGTGAAGAAAGCACACCTCTAACCAGCAATATCGTCAGGTGTACGAAGGATTGGGTGAGCGCTGCTGCTGCCAGCGGCGGTAGGGGTTGCGCGTCTGCGAGGCATTGCAAACTCCTCCAGGATTTGATCGCGATAGAGGATTTGTATGAGGATCAAAAGCTTCAAATNCAATGGCGAGGGCAAGGTGTTGTTTTGACATCCGACGCGTCATGCGCGCGATGGTGCGCACGTACCAAATTACTATGGGGCGGGCATATTACAAATGCACGCTAGGACTTAGTTCCACAAGCAACGTAACCGACACCCATTAGGAGACGCAGTAGCTGTGTTTGTAAGTCTCTACTGGGGCTCACCCTCCCAGTAAGAAATTTTTTCCCATCGCCACTACGTCGCAGCGCCCGCGATGCGCTGCCGTACGTACGTCTCTACGTTTGCTCCGACAGTCTATTGGCACGATCCTGATGGAACACCAATAGTACTGCTAGGTTCCCGGGCTCCACCGTGTGGAGGTGCAGAGACCGATTTCATGGAGCCTAAAGTAATGAAACTAACTAATTAACTAACCAACTCTGGCCAGGACCAAGAATCACATGGAGCCTAAAGTAATGAAACTAACTAATTAACTAACCAACTCTGGCCAGGACCAAGAAGCAGGGCAATATTCAAACAACGTGCTTTGGGGCGGAAGCCGATTTCGCTAGCGACTGTAATTGTGTACGTCCTATTTGGCTTCGACAATGGGACCTGTCTTTTTGGGCCAATTGGCCGATCGACAAATTAAATTTGTACACAATGACTGCTACAAGTGTTTGCTGGGAGCAACCACTTGCTGTATCCCTCTAGAAGACGGAATAAACACACGACGTTAATGTGCTGATCTTCAATTGGTTTATAAGAACCATTATTAGATTTCGAAAACCACAACCACGTAAGTTATGGCCCTTCCGCATCCCGCTGTCTCTCTTGGTTACCTCAAAAGCAAGGACCCGAAGGTACATTTCAACGGCCACAAAATATCGAAGGCCGATACGGATTGCCCTGCCTGGCAAACACCTAGTGAGGTAAAGCCGTGGGAAGGGTTCGAATACCCAACTCTGCAGCGCATCTTTAACGGTATTCTAGACCAGACTTTAGCTCGCTATTTTGATCTTCGAGATTTCTCTGAGATTCCCTTCACATCCGGGTAAATCTGCGACAAACAGTCTCTCAGAACTTTGCTGGTTCTGTGGAGTAAATCAGTCCTAACCGCAGGCCTTACAGCAGCTTAAAAGAAATGTGTTGACTTTAAGAGGCGCTGGGTATACGATTATGTAGACATGGTTTGTGGTAGACAGGCTCAAGATTTTAAGGTTGGACCTGGCGGAACACTCTGTCCACATTGGGCTGGGATCCAAACGGCTAATAATGGGAGCTTTGACGGTCCTTTCGCGTGGACGAATATCCTCCCCGGAGACACCAAAATCAGTCTAAAATGGAAGAGCAAAGAGATTAAGAACGCAATGGTATTACCCGACGCAATGAGGCATCAGTGGATCCTTCCCATTATGCAGGTCTACACATATTTTGTCAAAGCCAATGCGTGCTACGGATATATTATAACAGACAAAGAGTTGGTGGTTCTACGAATTCGTCCTAATGAGAATGCGGAGAAAATGAAGGGTCCGAGGACATATACACCGAAAGAAGCTACTGAAAGTGATGATATCCCCGGGTACACATCAATCTCTTGGGAGAGTGGGGATCAGCTGTTAGTGAACTTGGCGTTGTGGTGGCTGCATCTATTAGCAGCAAGCAATAGCTCAATAGAGTGGGATTATCCCCCGTTGGCCGAAGAGACTTTGAAACCTTCGGATCAGACTGGAAACAAGGGTCAAGAAGAGGGTCAAGAAAGTGAGGACAGACCAAGAAGACGAGGGCCAAGAAAAAATTCCTAGCTTCAGTCAAGATACAGTGTCAGATTCCGCAAATGTAAGTTTTGCCCGGTCTGATATGGGGCCACCTAGCTCCTTCGGAATGGGTGACATACCCCAACTTCGGCGAGGTCGAACACCTTCTACAGCGCAGAGAAGAAGGGAATGATGAAGGATCCAGAAAGAGAAGATGATCATGAGGATATTGATGTAAATTATGAATAAAACCTTTTGATCCATATTAAGACAATGTGAACGACATAGTTCGATGAGCAATTTTGTATCTTCTTGTAGCTTAATGTTACTGCAAACAGCCCAAAGACAACAAACTTTATTAGTTATTCCTTATCATTACAAATTCGTGGATTGGCTTCAAAACTTCAAAACCTCGGGTTTTGGTGCGAAGGGTAACGTATGTGATGGGGTTATGAAGGTGACCCTAGTTATAAAGGTTTTACATTACCGCCTTCCTATTTAGGCTAGCATATTGCCTAAAATATACTGCCGCTTTAAACATTAACACATTAACTTTTCTCCTTACCTCCCTATACAAAACTCTATATTACTATGCCTCGCTAGCCGCGTGCTCTTAATGCAGAAGATCGTTTATAAGTAGCTTTAATAGCCTGGCGAATAATAAGTCTTTATAAAAGCGCCAAAGCTTATATAAAGGCCTATAAGGTTAACCTAGTTACTTTCCGCCGCTGGCTCCAAGGCAAATTATAGTCTTCTTAAGTTACCCACATTAATTAGTATTGTATTACTCTAGCTAAAGAGGCAGCAGTTATTTAACATTATATTTATCTTACTAAAGCTAGCTTTCTATGTTAATACTATATAGTTTAAATAATTGTAATTGTCACGGCACTGACCTGACGCATACTGTTTCATACTGTCTCGTACTATTCCCTACTGTTAGCTAGCCCACTACTAGCGACTTGGCGGCCGGCCCTACTATTTATATATAATACCCCCTTTCTACCTTCTTCCCCTCTTTATACCACAACGTAGTTATTTAGTCTACTTTATTACAGCACTATAACAGTTTGTAGTATCTTTAATTTGCGCCCTATCGCGATTACTAATTCCCCGTACCCTAGCCAATTAACCTCCGCTCTAGAGTAATCGCGACCTACGCGCGCCTCTACTAAAACTAATACGTCCCTAGCACAGTCCTAGAATAATCCTTAGTTTTTACCTAGCGCCTAGATGGGCAATACTAATAACGCCAAAATAGCCGAAACCTAGAACCCCCGCGATGTTTTTGTAGACCTATTTATAGAGACATACCCTAATATCGCGTGGATAATCCGCCGCTCCCTACTATATCCTAAGATCTTTAAGCCTAGCAAAGCTTACCTTACCCTTATTAACTATACTAATAAGTTCCTTAACAATATTAAAGTAGGACTATAGTATATATATAATATAAACACCGCTAATAAGAAAGCTAATAAAAACCTTAGTACCCTTATCGCTTCCTAGACAGGAACTATTAACTCCTAGGTAGAGACTATTACCGTTCTAAAATAATTAACCCCTATAATAATGGTAGTAACCTAGTAGAAAAAATAGAGATCTAAAAACCCGCTAATATTTAGCAGAAAAGGCACCCTACTAGAATAATAAGCTAATTTCAAGACCTAGTATATTAAGATTAAGGGAGTCTTTAACCGGGACTAGGACTACTTTAATATAGTTTAGTCCTAAATCCTTTACATCTCGGATATGCTAGAGGATAAGGCCTATAAGTTTATTAAGTAGGGCCTAGAGCTTATACACGAGAACCTAAACAATATATCTGCGTAGAAATGGCCTACTAAGAAAGATATGCTTAAAGACCTTACTGCCCACTATAAGGTCCTTAATATAACCTAGGTCGCAAAAAACAAGCTTAACTATTTCCCCTAAGGCGAGCGTAATTACTAGTCCTAGAAGGGAGAGCTTAATAAGCTAATAATCCGCGCCAAAAAGACAGACGAATAGAAGGTAGACCTATTTTAAAAGTTTATCTCTTTAAAAATAGAAAAGCTAGTACTTAGACTAGCCCATAAAATTAATAATAATAACTATATAGGTTAGAGTAAGCAAATAGATATATTCGCTAAGAACCTCGCGAACTATACACACCGAGCTAACCTTAAGAAGAACGCTAACCACCGCCTACCTACCTAAGCCCCTACCCCTATATTAACCCTAACCCTAGTAGTAACTAGAGAACCTATAGACCTTAATAGAATCTTAAACACGGAGCGTAAGCGCCGCGTTAATAATAGACTATACCTTACCTATAGCCTACCTAGCCACTAAAAGGATGCCTATAACCCCGCTAAGATAGTAAACCTAGTCCTAATACCACCCCATTAAATAATATAAATAAATAACCGCGGATACGGCGACTATAGAGCCTATTATAAACGCGGCAACCGCGGAGCCTATTATAGCCGCGGCGGATAACTCCCCCTCTTTAACCCTATAGCTCAGTTACTCTAAACTATACCCTATATAGGAGCCTAACCCGTTAACAACGCCCAGTATTAGCAACTTTATACTAGCGAATACAAACACGGCCATATTATTGGCGAGGTATTATCTTCCTATACCCTAACCAAAATAGAGATAGACACCGCCAGCTAGACGGACACTAGACCACCCCGCTAAGACAGCCCTATACCCCAGTCGTTAAAAGGCAAACCCTTAGACTAAGTTACGCCTAAGGGTCTAAACTATATAAGGAGGAAGACAAGAAGATTAGGTCCCTATTACTAAATTAATTAGTCCTTTCTATTAGTAAACTGCTACTTAATCTTAGATTAGCAAATAGTAATAAGAAATTAATTCTTATTTAAACCTAACTCTCCTTATTACGTAACCTATACCCCCAAGTTTATATTAATACAGTAAGCCTAGTGGACTTTAGTAGTACTATAATAGCATTTACCAACGCAAAGTCTATTATAAAAAAGTATAACGTTATAACTAAGAAGCTACTAGCACCTAGGCTATTACGCCTTACAAATAGTATCCTAACTTCGCTTATTACGGACTACTTTACCGCCTAAATATTAATTGGCCTCCATACTAAAGCCATACTCTTTTTTATTATTAAACTCTCGCCCACTACCCTAATTATTCTAGGTATGCCCTAGCTTTAGAAGTATAAGCCCTATCCCAGCTTTAGGAAACTTAAAATCCGCTTTAACTTAAACTACTACTCTAGGCACTGCCTCCTATAGGGAATAGCTAACGTTAGCAGGGACGCCTTATATAGATACTTAGCACTACTAAGCCTAGTGCCTAGAACTATATATAAAGCCCTAATAGTAAAAGACGTTCCTAATAAAGGGGAGCCTATATAGCTGCAAAGAAACGAAATAGTAAAAGACTGGACTAACCTAGCACTTAAAACTAAAATAACGGGCTAGCTAGCCCTACCAAGACTAAGGAAGAAGGTCCGCTTTGCGCCGCTACCACTAAAAAACCAACCCTAACCTAGGTACTATTTAAACCCTAGCCGCCTAGCCTAATACCTAAAACTAAGCCATATACCATATACGCATATAATAGCTCGCGTTATAATAAGGACTAGCTATAGAACTACCAAGACCTAGATAATAGAAACCGCGCCACTATAACGCCTAACCTCACACCCGTCTCCCGCGCGTACTATATAGGGCCACCACCTTATTTCCGCCCCCCTAGGCTAACCAAGCTGTATTAGCCTAGCCGTAGCACTAAAGAGCCAGACATACCCTAACCTGGACAATATTAAATACACCCATGCTATTAATTTTACCCAGTTCTATAAATAAAAAGACGTAAAGGTAATAAGGATCTATATAGCGGAGCTAGTAAAACTAGTTAAATAAGATAAGCACCAACAGCTGCTTAAAGAGCTACCTATAGGCCTAATAGAAGTACTAAACCTATTAAAAAGGTCTTTCCGCTAGCTAGTAGAAGGCGACTATATAATAAAGAAAGCCCGTAAAGCGCTCCCCCCCTATTTCTATAACTTCCTTAAGATAAATCTAAAAACTAAACCCAAGCTTTTACGTCGGAAGATAGTCAATACCAATATTAAAAAATTCCTAAAAGGCAAACCAGAATTAACCTGTAAAGACATTCTATAACGCCTACTAAAGGAGTTTAGTAAATATATTAAGCACTTCCTCCCTAAGAATATAAATAAGCTGCCCCCTTACCAACCATGGGACTATAAAATTAAGATTACCCCCGGAAACTAGGCCCCGTACTATAAAAATAGACTACTCTTACCTGCTAAACTTAGGTATATAAAGAAGTGGATTAATAAGATGCTAGATAAGGGTTTTATCCGCAAATTAACCTTACTAGCTACCGCACCACTCCTCCTCACTACTAAGCCTAGCGGCGGTATACAAATCTACTATAACTACTAAGGCCTAAACACAGTTACTATTAAGAATTAATACCCACTACTACTAATCCGCGAGACACTTAACGCACTTTATAGCGCCAAGTACTTTACTAAACTTAATATAATTACTGCGTTTAACTAGATCCGGATTACGGAGGGCTATAAGTAGCTTATAGCATTTATTACCTAGTTCGGACTCTATAAGATACTAGTTACACTATTTAGCCTTTATAACGCACCTACTACGTTCTAAAACTATATTAACTATATTCTATACAACGCCCTTAACAACTACTACACTGCCTACCTTAATAACGTCCTTATCTTTTCTAAAACACGCGCCAAGTATATTAAGTATATAAATAAAGTCATCCAAAGACTCGGTAATACTGGACTTTAGATTAATATTAATAAGTTTAAGTTCTACTCTACTAAAACAAAATACCTTAGCTTAATTATCTTAACTAATGGTATAACTATAGACCCTAAGAAGATATAGGCCTTACAGGAATAGAAGGACCCGACATTAATTAAAGAACTATAACAATTTCTTAGCTTCGCGAACTTCTACCAACGATTTATCTAAGGCTACTCTGCCATTACTATACCTATAATAAAACTTCTAAAGAAGGATATCGGATGGCTATGGGGACTAGAATAAGCTAAATCGTTTAAGGCCCTTAAGGGAGCCTTTACTTTAGCACTAGTACTAGCATACTATAACTATATAAAGAAAATAGTGGTAAAGACAGACGTATTAAATTAGGCTTCTAGCGGAGTCCTTTCCTAGTATAATAACAACGGAAAATTAAGACCGGTTACATTCTTCTCTATAAAGCACTCCGCGCCAGAATATAACTACAAGATCTATAATAAAGAACTCCTAGCTATTATTAAGGCTTTAGAGGAATAGCGTCCTAAGCTATAAGGGACTAAGGAGCCGTTTAAAATTATTACTAACTATAAAAACCTACAAACGTTTATAACTACTAAGCAGCTAAACTAGCGCCAAGTCTAGTAGGCAGAGTTTCTTTTATAGTTTAACTTTATAATTATATATAGACCCAGCAGTAAAGCTACGCTCCCTAATACCCTAAGCCGGCTACTAGGAATAAGGCCTAAGGATACTAATAATAAACGCCTCCGCTACTAAGCCCAAGTCGTTATACTGCCCTAGAAAGTTAACCCTATAATCTTAGAAGAATTACTATATAAGTCCCATAACTCTAATAACGCGGAGTTTATAGCTACTTTAGACCCCAAAATAGCCAAAAAGTCACTGGACGAGTTAATCTGGCTAGGATACCAGGAGAACAAACTTGCAAAAAATATAGTAGCAGCCCTACGTAATTAGAAAGCTCGCCATTAGCTAAAGAAAATTAGGAAATTACTTTGTTGCGATAAGTTAGAATATAGTATCGTTAATAGATAGATCTACTTCCGCCAATATCTCTTTATCCCTAACGCCCTAGACCTCTACCTAGAAGTTACCCATCGCTCTTATAGCAGCGGCCCCGCTAGTTACCCTAGCTAGGTTAAGACTCTTGACCTCTTAAACCAATTATACTAGTGGCTAGGAATCTCCTAGTTCACGGCTACCTTTATTAAAGACTATGCCCTATGCTTTCGCACTAAGACCCCCTATTCTGCCCCACCCGGTTTTCTAAAGCTACTAGAATTACCCACCCGCCTATAGACTAATATCTTAATTAACTATATTATAACGCTACTAGTATACTAACGCTACGGTAAGGTATATAAATATATCCTTATTATTATAGACCGCCTAACTAAAATATAACACCTTGTTCTAGTAATAGGACTCTTAATAAAGGAGTTAGTTAATAGCTTTATTAATAACGTATATAAGCTCCATGGTGCACTAAGTATAATTATCTCCGATTACGGTATATAATTTATTAGCAACTTCTAGCAATAACTAAGTAAACGCCTTAAGATAACCTTGCGACTAAGCTTAGCCTAGCACCTAGAAACGGACGGCTAAACTAAAATTATTAACGCCGCCATAAATAAATACCTTTATGCTTTTATTAGCTTTATATAGGACGACTAGGTTAACTACCTACCGCTTACTAAGTTTGCTATAAATAACTAAGTTAACGAGAGTATAGGCATCTCCCCATTTTTTATAAATTATGGCTTTAACCCTCGCCTTAGAATTAAGCCTACTGGCCCCCGCCTATTAACACTATTAGTATAAGCAAAAAAGGAGTTCTTCCGCGTAGACTCTATGGCCAACCGCTTTAAGCGGATATTAACATAGCTTAAGGCCCTAGTCTGGATTTTATAGTAACGTTATAAAGATAATACTAATACCCGTAGGGATAAGAGCGCGTTATTCTACAAAGGTAATATAGTTATAGTTAGCTTAAAAAATATAAAGATAAATAAACCTAAGAAGAAATGGGACGATAAATGGGACGGCCTATACCCTGTACTCGTAGTATACTAAGGGGTAGTTATAGTAGACCTCCTAGACTATATCTAAGTAAATAAATCCTTTTATATATCTAAGGTCCGCCTCTAGGCTGCTAAAGAGATCCCTAGCTAAGCAAATATTAATACTATAAAGCGCCGTAATATACAAGGATAAGTGGCAGAGAGAGATAATAACAGCAATATAGAAGATAAATAGAAGTTTAAGAAAATCCTTAATATACATAACGAAGACCCCTAGGGCCTAACTTATAAGATTAAATGGAAATATTATAAGGATATAACCTAGCAGCTAGAGAAAGACCTAAAGGGTTGCGAATAAGCTGTATAGCGCTTTTATAAGCAACACCCTAAGAAGCTAGAACCCCTAGACTAGGCACGAGATAAGGAAAAGTTACGCTAAGGTTACGGCCGACTACCGCATTAAAATTTATAGTGGTTAAGATGTTATAGAACTTTAACCAGCGGTTAAAGTTATTTAATTAGCCAAATTCTTACTAAGAAACGCCACACGGACCGATTTAGGTGGTAGTGTGGAGTTCTGCCGACCTTACTTACTAAACTAACCAATTAGGATTTTCTATACCCAGTATAGAAAATCGCCATTAGCTTAGTTAAGGGCGGTAAGCAAAACTAATATCTTTGTGGTAGAAAATAGGCAACCCTATACACTGCCTATTTTTAAGTTATCTATTTAGTTTAGGGACTAAACTATCTAGGGGAGAGGAGTACTGTTACGGCACTGACCTAACGCATACTGTTTTATACTATCTCGTACTATTCCCTACTATTAGCTAGCCCACCACTAGCGACTTAGCGGCCGGCCCTACTATTTATATACAATACCCCCTTTTTACCTTCTTCCCCTCTTCATACCATAACGTAGTTATTCAGTCTACTTTATTGCAGCACTGTGACAGTAATACTTATTCTCTAATGCGAAAACCCCAACCTCCCTTATACCCAAGTTATACTACTTAGTATAAAATAGATATACGGCTTCCTAAAACGGCAGGAGGAGCTCCATACTTGCTATATATAATTAATTAGCTTAGAGCGCACTATTACTAGCAATAATCCTACTTTAATTAAGAGGTTTTTTACCAACTACTTAAATGCAAAGACTTAGTATAATATTAATAACGCTAATGTATAAAATATAGATAAGACTAGCTATGCTATAGGCTTTATATATAGCGCCAAAGTAGTTATATTAAGAGGCAACGTTATTAACTTTAAGATAATTAACGGCTTTTAGGAGTGGGTTTTATAAATTAATTTAATTGGTATATAAGGGGGGATAATTCCACCGTTTATTATTTTTAAAGGACGCTAATATATAGAATCGCTATGGCAAGAAGCAGAGGAAGCTATAGGCGAGTGTATAATTATAATAAGCGAAAATAGATAGTTAAATTAAGAGCTTAGGATACGGTGGCTAAAGCACTTTAAGCGCTATACCCAACAAACTAAGGTATAGGAGAGGACAATAGAAGACGGAAAATACAACGGCTATTAACTGTTAATTATGGACGGCCATAGTAGCCACGTTAATATTAAGTTTATTAAGTTCTGCTAGTTAAAGAAAATTATACCAATTTGCCTACCGCCGTATTTAATACACCTTCTTTAGCCCTTAGATCTAGTTATCTTTTTAGTTCTTAAGTAACTCTATTTATTAAAAGTTAATAAATATACGGCGCGCGGTATTACTGGTATTAATAGAGACTATTTTCTACGGATACTAGGTAAGATTCGGCCGCAGGTATATACTAAAGAGTTAATTAGGAGCGCCTTTAAGGCTATAGGCCTCCTTCCCTTTAACCTAAATTAAGCCCTCGCGCGCTACTCTAAACAGCCTATATCTATTAAGCTATCTACGCCTCTACCTCATCATAAAGAGGTAACGATCTTATTCTCCCCTATATATCCTCCCCTACTAAATAGCGAGCATACTCGAGCTTAGTATATATATATAATCCTTTATCTAGAAACTACACTAGAGGCAATAGAGGCAGTTGTTTTAAAGTTAATGCAATACTTATAATCCTTAGAGGAAGGCCTTAAGCTTATATAAGTTAAAAACAACGATCTTCGGTAATATACTAAGGAGAGGAAGGCTAAGAAGAAGCGTAAACGGAATATACTCTCTACTAAATTAGTTCTTACTTTAGAAGTAATAAGGGAGCTTACTGCTACTAAAGAGGCTACTTAAAAGGCTAAAGAGCAAGCTACGCTTACTAGGAAATAGCTTAAGAAGGATTATTAAGTAGTAGTAGAGCTTACTAAGGAGCAAGTTAAGGTCTAAAAGGCAGCCTGAAAAAGGGTTGCTAATGCAAAGGAGCTGGCTAAGGTTCACTATAGAGGAGCAGTAGAGGTAGGAAAGGTAGCTAAGAAGGCGCAAAAGGACTCCCTTACTGCCGCTAATATAGCTCACAGAAAGCATACTAAAGAAGCTTAATTAGCGGCTAATATAGCAGCCTATTATATAACGTTAAAATAATTAACCGTGGATAAGCTCCAGAAGCGGGCGGAAGAGTTCTCTGCTACCGCCGCTACGGCTATAGTTTTTATTAAGCAACTTTAAGAGACCGCCAAAAAGGCTATAGAAGAAGCTGCTTTATTAGAGGACTCGTAGGAAGGGCAAGAGGATAATAATATAAGTAATTTAAGCGACGAAGAGTCCTTAGATAAGGAGCCTAAGTTAATTAGCGATATCTAGAGCCAAACTCGGTCGTTAGTTGAACTTTAAAACACCAAAAATCGACTTTATATAGACTCTATTATATATATTTATAGCTTCAATGCTCCTTAATAATGATGCAGTGATTTTAAATGGGGTTTACTGGTTATTTGCGACCAATTTTGTATTTTCGAGTATTTTGATGTTCAAAACCTTCATAACTAGGGTCACCTTCATAACCCCATCACATACGTTATAAGCTTCAGACAAGTAAATAAATAACTATGCAGGGAGTCCTGGAATTTTGATAATGCCCTACGCTACAGCAAAATAGTACCAGCCTTTGGAATTTTACGTACACCTAATGTGATTCGTTTGGTCGTTCCCACACCATGGATTGGTTGAAGAACTTCAAAAGACATGTGTAAAGTAATTACGCAGTTTTCATAAGCTATGCATTGGTGCACGACTTGCCTTCATGTGGTGCTAAAAGGTATGGCATAAACAAGGTGGGAACAGCGATACGGAATAATGAGTCAGGCTTAGGAGTGGGGAACGGAAGGAGAAATTTAAGAAGATATTGGCGGGAATTAACCAAATATACCATGATATGAAACCAAAGGCCATATTGGAACAGCGGAATTTGCGGGATAGAATAGTGGGAAGCATTTCACCACAAACTCTTTCATTGTCTAGGTTCCAGACTCTTTGGTGACATGAATATTATACCAGAGACCGAATGAGTCCTTGTTCAACCCTCACTGCCAGTCTCAGGTATTTTAACCTCAGCCGAAGTGATTCCTCATCTCGAGTGGACGTACCCAGTGGTCGGATTCTCGACGAACGATTCCCCTCTCACTGGACTCGGAAGGATAATGATTATGGGATTTTTTTCCCTGCTAGATCCTCTCTTGCGGTGATGAATGATATTCCAGGCTATGCCTCGCGTAAGCATAGCCAAAATTTCAAGCCGAACTCTACAGTTAGCCCATCATCCATCAACCTCGACCTTCTCCAGTGCCTCAAGCACTTCCTCTGCTACTCCTCCCTTCTCAACCACCATCTTCAAAACTCGCCCAACCAAGCCTCGTTTAATGCCACCTCGACGCGGGGTCCACACGCCCGACAAGTTTAGGGCCTCACGCTGTGCCATGGCATCTGTGCTTGAGACAGGCGCGCTACCGCCAGTGGCAGAGTTCATGGAGTTGGGGATCCCAGGAGGGGTGAGACGTGAAGGAGGATCGATTGTGCGGATAGAAAGGAGACGAACCGGATTGGCCGAAGATGTGTGCGAGGCAGCGCAGGAGACGGCAAGGACGGCTTCTGCAACGGCTAACTCTTCTTTGCTAGGATCGAAGATGATATTTTGGCCTACGGCAATGACGAGAAGGGTTACGGGTGGTTTTTTTATGTGGGTTCTAGAGGGGTTGTTAGGGTTGGAGCGAGGGAAGAGAGAGATGGAAGCGGCCCAGTCATCGTCAAAGAGAGGGTCTTCGTCTTGTTCGGATTTGAGAGCTGGGAGGCGCGCAGAAAGGAGGGCCAAATGTGTGGTTAAAGAGAGGAGCGGAAGCGGGTAGGAAAGAGGTGGGGAGAGAAGGAGGATCTAACATCTGAATTAGTGATGAGAATTCTTGATAGCGGAGGCTGATAAAAAAAGGAACTAACATCGATATACAGTTTCCAGTGGAAGCGTCGATTGATATATAACCTGTCCTTAAGTTCTCCACTCGCAAGCAAAGCTTCTGTTAACATCGCAGAGAGGAAAATGGGTAACGCGTCGTCGTCGCGGAAGCCAGGAATCTCAATGCTCATTTCTACCCATGAATCCTGCCCCATGCCTTTAGTTTTACTTGCGTCTCCACTCTCGCCCTCGTCGTCATCCATCACGATGTCTCCCGCGGCAACACTGAGACGCCTTTGTTCCCCAGCTGTAGGTCGCCATTGTGACTTCTCTACCTCAGCTTTCACTCCTACAATTGCTTCTGTGCCATCAGCAAAACAAACTCGAGCGCTGCCATTTGCGCTAGGCAGAATGTCGCTCTCTGCTACCAAGAGACGGAATTGAGTAGGCGTACGGCCATCAGGGCGAATTGGTGGACTGAGAGAAAGTGAAGAATGTAGATAGGAAAGCTCGGCGGGAGAGAGGAGGACCTGCGCCGTTTGAATGGGAGCCATCAGAGTAATATCTCTCGCAAGGCTATTTTCTCTGGTGGTTAAAGCTCGGGTTGGATTTCACGATGGCGTCCTCCAGCCACTAGCCACCAATGAATTTTGCCGAGGAGCGTCATCGCAGCTGGGCGCGAGGAACGCCCAAGGCACAAACACCAGCCTCCAATCTGCCCTTCACGACTTCCCTTGCTTCATTTTCACACTCTTTTTCATGATATTTTTATCCTCTACTATCCAATGCATTTCTAGCTTCCTACATACGTACTCGTTTTATTCAAGTTATGCCTCCCCCTGCCTCCTCGAATGGTAATGGTATCGATAAGCTCGACTACCGCCCATCCGACGTGCGCCGCCCTCTTCTCCAGCCTGATGCAGACAGCGACTCCAGTCGACCTAGCCAGGACACTAGCTATGCTGGCAGCTTCTTTGAGCAGGTAGCGGAAGGCATTGCTGAACGAGATCGCCGGAAAATGCAGCGTCAAGTCGTCCGATGGCTCGGCTTTATCTGGGCTATATTGAATTGTCTCTGCGCAGGTAGCATCACAGCCTACTCGCTCTATGGCCATCTCTTCCAATCACGGCTGCATTACACGCAGTTCCAGGTCAACATAGTATCTATAACGGCGGAGCTAGCCATGTACCTTCCTGTACCGGTGTTTGGATATCTTTGCGACCGACTAGGCCCGGGTGTTCCGTCTTTCCTTTCTGGATTCCTCTTCGGGCTTGGGTATCTCCTCGCTGCGTTTTCATATCACAGCGGTCCTCCGCCTTCAGCTGGTGGGGAAGGATGGCCGTTCGGCGTTATGGTCCTGGCATTTGTGGGCGTTGGGATGGGCACAAGTTGCATGTACCTCTCTGCGGTTACAACATGCGCGAAGAACTTTGGAAGAGGGAAACACAAGGGCTTAGCATTAGCAGTGCCAATTGCAGCATTTGGGCTCAGCGGCATGTGGCAAAGCCAAGTTGGGAGTCGGTTGCTCTATGAACGCGCGCCAGACGGGAGTAGAGGAGATGTCGATGTCTTTCGTTACTTCCTTTTCCTCGGCATCACTCTCCTTTGTGTTGGTTTTATCGGCACCTTTACGCTCAAGATTGTGGACGAGGAGGAAATGATTGACGAGGCTGTGGAAGAACTCGAGCGTAGCGGCCTTCTCGCTCGCGACGAATTTTTCCACCGTGCTGCGGATATACATGGCTACGGCACAATGAATACGGGAGATCTCTCGGAATCCCAATTCGATTTTCTTCAGACTGAAGCTGAGAGGCTTAAATTCCGCGCTGCGGAGGATGCACGCAAGAAGAGCTGGTTGCTCAACGAGGAAACTCGCCGCTTCCTTACGGATCATACCATGTGGTGGCTAGCGGCCGGTTTCTTCCTTGTCACAGGTCCTGGAGAAGCATTCATAAACAATCTCGGTACTATTATCGGCACACTCACTCACCCTCACACTTCATCTTCGCCAACAAGCCCGGCAACCCATGTCTCGATCGTCGCCATCACCTCGACTGCCGCCCGTCTAATCACAGGGACGCTCTCCGATATTCTTGCCCCCGTTACCCCAAATCACCAACACCGCCGCGGTACCGGCCCTTTGGAGAACTCGATATCTTTGCACGGAGCTGCTGGCCCCTACAAGCCCTTCACCCTCTCTCGCCTGGTGTTCCTTCTGACTTTCTCCATACTCCTCTCCCTTGGCCAGATCCTCCTTGCCTCAGGCTTAATCCAAAACCATGCTAACCGCTTTGCCTGGGTTTCCGCACTTATTGGCGCTGGCTACGGTGCCGTATTCTCTCTCGTCCCTATCGTCATAAGTGTGGTATGGGGTGTTGAGAATTTCGGAACCAACTGGGGCATTTTAGCCACAGCACCTGCAGCGGGAGCAACAGTCTGGGGAGCAGTGTATGCAGCGGTCTATCAGAGGGCTATAGGAAGTGGCGACGAAGGGCCGGGAGGCAGTGCTGAAGAAGTTCTCTGTTACGGCCAAAAATGTTACGCGCCTACTTTCTGGGCTATGGCGATTAGCGTATGGGTTGCGTGCGGGTTATGGATTTGGGCGTGGAGGGGCCCTGGGGGGTGGAAGAAGAGAGGCATTGCGGTATAACAAACGCTGCCCAAAATCTTTAATAAATAAGAATGCGTATACTGGATGGCTGGGGAAGCGTTATTATTTATGAGATTGTGTTCTTGTTTGCGATTTCTAGGTGTGTAATTTTGCATGGAGTCCAGGATTCAACCCTGTCTGATCTCTCGAGCGAGCACTCTTTGGGTTTCGTGGGCGGCATTTGCATAGCGTTGTCTCTTATGTGATCATGACTGCTTCTTTTGGTATATGATGGTATACAAATTGTTCTGGCTGGCGAGCTAGAGCAATATCAGAGCTTTGCCTTCGTTCTTAGCTACATTTCATACATGGCCGTACAAATATAGTAATTACGGGAACCAGTATGGACGAATATAAACGACAGATCCTCCATCAACCTTATCTTCAAACACCTAAACTCTAATACTCCTCACCTATACCATTATCGATATCACCATCACGTGTCCAACACTTGAGCAGCTCCTACACTAACCTATTCATCTCTTCCTATCCTCCCCCCACCTCAGCCACTTATCACTAACCCTCATTGCAGCTCTTTCCTCGTCCGTACAAGCACATACAACCAGTGTGACACCTTCGGCCTATGCACAACCCCCACACCGCCTTCAGGAGGCGCTTCGACAGCCTCTTTGCGCTCCAGCATCCACAGCCGTGTAGGGTCAGAGAAACCGTGCATGAGTAGCTCGTCCGGTACTGCGTCTTCCCAGGTTTCTGAGTCCGAGGAAGGAGAAGATGTCAGGAAGGGAAAGCGCAAGCTTGAGTATGAGAACGCGATCCAGCGGCCGCCAGGTTGGGTAACGAGGGCCAGGTGTGGGGCTGGGGTGTGGGGGAGGGGGCGGACGGGGGTGGGGTTGAGTGGGTTATGTGGGGAGGGCGGTAGAGGAGGAGATACGAAAGCGAGTGGGTATGGAACAGAGATAAGGATGTCTTCTGCGCAGGCGATGGAGTCTGAACAGTATTTCTCGACGATCAGGAAATACGAAGCCGGTCTGCAAACGGAGAGTATGGAATGGAGCGAGAGGAGGTCGGCAGTGTCCCAGTACATGAATTGCCTAGGAGCGATTTCCGAGGAGTTGGTTTGGGGGGGAAATCTGGAAGGAGAGGGAGATGTAGCCTTTTTATCGCGCTCATCTACATCTACACGCGCCTTCTTGGTTACAGCGCTCTCTATGATATCTTGGTTTGGTATAGATGATTGTTACTCTTGCTCTTAGCCTTCTTCTTACCCTCTTCTTCCTGATCTGCAAACCCAAATATCCCTCACTCTCACCTCTTCCCTAGCTCAATAGCCTCCTTTGAGAAATCCACATTATGGATCTGCTCAGGGGTTTCAACATGTTCACGGAGATGGTACGAGAGTAGCGAGGTTCCGCAGCCAATGTGCAATATCTCAGGTTTCGATATCCAACTATCCAGTAGAGTAGCTGTCAGAGGAGCGTCAAGTATAGATGCAGGTTGAAGCTAGTCAAATGCGGACGGGTTGGAATAAAAGCGAGTATCTCAATAGTCAATAGAGGCGAAGGGCGGCGGGGAGGGTGCCATTGGAAATATCTGGAGAGAAGCGTGTTAGTTATTCGGGACTGCGGGAATGCCGGCGGCTGTCTGGTAATGACTTACTGGCTAGTGGAATTAGTGATTGAGAACCATAGATATACTCTTGCAGCATAAAGCCTCGTTTTGTAAAGTATAATTGAAATATTTAGAGTTGAAGCTTTACAATATCAATAGGTTCATGCGGGCTGCGGAGGTGCGGAGGTTTGGATCGGATCATTCTGATCCTCACCACCGAGCTTCTACATTTTCATCGACTACTAATCTCTCCACTCCACCTTCGACTGCGATTCTTTGTCCAGTGATATTCTCAATGGCTACATCCTCAGTTTCCATACCGCGCTTCCTGCTTCCCCGGGCCAACTACCTCCTACGGCCTCGTACACGCCTCCTCCCACCTACCTCTAATCCACACTCTGCGCTCGTCCGCCATGCCTCAAATTCGCAGCCCTCCTCGAAACCCCCCGTTCTTGAAAAGCCCGCCAAATTCAACCCTCCTTCGCACGGCGCACGCCTGCCTCGGAAAAAACCGCGAAATTACGGCCCCGCGCCGACGGAGCAACAAAAGCATGAAATGAAAACGAAGAAGTATCCGAACATGATGCCGCCAGAGGGCAGTTTCATGCATTGGTTCTTAACGAATAGGTGGCTGCATACATGGATTTCTCTAGTATGTTTCCCTCGTAGCGTTGTATCAGTACAACATTTTCTTCCATCCCATTCCAACAGCGGTGCGAGAAATACTTCAGAACTCCATGGCATGCAATTGAGATTACAGAAAAAAGCTAATTATGAACCTTAGAGCACCCTATTTAGTCTCGCATTCACCGCATTCGCCATAAACTTCACGCAGACAACGCCGTACGGCGATCTCCTTCCCTCGCGGTCCGACTTCTTATCGCACCCTTTCGCCTCGACCTCTAAGTTTATCGAGGTTTACAAAATGCACACGGTATACATATCCGCGCAAACAGCCGAGCGCAGGAAAAAGAAGGTCGAGGATGTACAAAAGCGCGCCGAGTATCGCAAGGCGCATGGGCTGGATAAAGAGGAAGGGTTCGGAGGCTGGATGGCGCGGAAGGATGAGGAGGTTCTGGGGCCCGGCCTGAGGGCTGCTGATAGAGTTGTGAACGAGGGGGGGAGTGCAGGAGAGGGCGAGGCGGCGGACAGCGGAGTTTATACGGATTTTGAGGGGAGGAGAAAGCCGGTGAAGAAATGGCTTGGGATTTGGTAAGAGTGGTTCCTTGGCTTTGGGATCTGGAGAGGATGTTTTGTGAGCTTTGGGCATCGAGGGCGGCGAACGGTTAGGTGTGCAGTCAAATATCTATGGGAAGTGTCTTCACCAGGCTCCGGTTCTGGAAGGTATAAATTTGGGCTACTGGAAAAGGAAGTGGCTTGTGTAAGTGTATGAAAAATATATGTACTCAATATATTTCCCGTAAGTACTTACGAAGTAAAGAGTATAGTATAGCTCTCGAAAATCCATCATTCCTCTCAACCCAAGTACAATAATCTAGATATCAAAGTCTACTTCTTGAAGCACCTTGTCGAGCGTAGAACCACTACCACCAGTCATAGCCTGACTATTGTAAGCTCAAGCGTTTAGTAAACTTTATAGGTTCCATCTCCTATTCTAACAGTACATCTGGAAAGCAAAGGGTTTATCGGATGTTTCGTAAACTGATAGCCATCTACTCTGTACAAAAAGAAAAACAAGGTAGGAGAATCGCTACAACTAAGTAAAAACAAAAGTCATAGCCACGATTCGCAATAGAGTGCAGGTAGGTCTCGTAGAAAGAAGCTCTCAAGCGCTGTCCAAACAAATTCTTCCTAGTCCAAGCTGTTATCAGTTATCATTCTCATAATGCGAACACTCCAACACATTCTTCATCAATATACCACAGGCCTTCTCCGAAATTTGTAAACATTGCAATATTCACAAAAGTCTGACTGCACGCCCCGATAATAGTACTTATGCTTGCAAAGTAGAATCTTCCTCTGGAGGCGCCACAACAAATCGATAACCTCCAAGACGTTCTCCGTCTCCACGACGAGCTCACCATCGCCAGTCTCGAATCCGTTTAGAAGGAATGTCTCAAGAAGCCACAATGAGCGTGGACGTCGCTCGGGAAGGTCCCATGTGTTTTCAAAGCACTCTTTCTCCATTGCCAACCGCAAAGTCCCACAAGGGAACTCCTGGGGGCATTCGATGGTTAAGCTCTCGATGTGAAGCGGGGCGCTGGCGATCTTGATGGTCCGGAGGTTCCTGGCATTTTCCTGCCCGATAATCTCTACCCAATGGGCGAAAAAGTTGTGATCGTGAAGCCAGTCCATGACGCAGCCAAAGTTAAACATAAAGGTATTCTCGCGGTAGAAGACGAAAAGAGCTTCGCGTCTCATCTGTCTGCACACTCTGGTGATGTTTGGCTGGTGATAGCCAATGCAAAATTCGCCTCCTACTACTCGGATAGGGGTTTTGGTGTCAGCGTCGCGGTCCCGTCCTTGAACTACGAGCTCGTACACTGCATTGCGGAGCTCGGCGGGAAGGTCGAGGAAACGGAATGGCTCGGCGTATTGCAGTGAGTCGGAGCCTTTCAGGCGCCTAATAGGTCTTATCCGAACAAGAACTGGTTTTGGAGTGGGTTCGGGACTGTTGTGTGAACTTTTCAAGCGCCGGATCGGAATTACTCGTACTGAAGCTGGATTTTGTGTTGATTCGTGACTATAACGCGTCTTGGTTTCTGGTGGTTTGAGGGTGACTTGGGTGACTTGGGTGTCTGTGCTATTTACAGGTGGATGAAGCCCGTTTTGTGTGTTATTACCTATACCGTCGATGAGAAACACAGCTCCACTTGTGTTTGATAAGCAGGTCTTACTAATGGTATGAGTGATTGAAGCCATGTTGTATTACGCGCATGCAGAGAAGTATATCAAAAAACATAAAACATGTGACACTTGACGCGCTGTTAGGGTGAATGACAGAACTAAGGCTGAAATCAGAAATGGTGAAAGAGCTTAGAGGGATCATCAAATTCACATCTTCCGGCCCTTTGGTTCTTCGGTTGTAAGACTGAGAGTCAATCCCTGCCTTTAATATGGCCGACGGCTTAGTGGGGGTTGATGGATTTGGCGGCCAAGTTCTCAACAGCCTTAAATGCTGCCCGATTATTGAGGAGCTGTTGGCAGAGATCACTTGAAAGGCCCGTGAGGGTAGGTCATAGTGATGTTAGTTCAGGCTCCCGTCAGGTGGGAGGTTCTGACGCAGGGGCAGCGAAAGCTCTGCGGACGAGCAAGTGTTTTTTCTGACGGCCTTGAAGCCTGAAACGTGACCAAATAGAGGCTGCCATGTCTTGGCATTGAAAGTTTATCCAGTTTCTTCGTGTTTCCATCGTTTACCGCCATCATTGTAACTGAACGATGTGTGCATGTCAAGACTGGATTACGGAAGTTGCTTTGAGATGGGGCGCCTTATTTTGAACTTGCTCGGCAATCTTAATTTACCCTAGCAGCAGCCGTGGCAGCAGGGGGGATGCTTCAGGGCTTTGAGATTACCGAGAGGGAATTGCAAGGTACTATTCGTCCAGCCATTGCCACACAACAAATGTCTAGCATGCGCAATTGAAAGTATACAGAGCGGATCATAGGCAGCAGCACGTAGTAGTTTCCACAACATGTGAAGCTTTTTTCAACCCTCTTTGGCAAGTGTCGATCTACAGCGACACGATTGAAGGTACCCAAGAGCCCTAAAGAGTTAATTGCAAGGTACAGCCCGCTTTCATTCAACGCAGCCTTCAGTCCCGCTAAAAACATTATTACTCTTCTATAATTAATTGTATTTTTTTATATGCTAACCAGTTGGACCTCAACACATTATTAACTCTAAAATTCTCGTCCGATAATCAATTTGTTCGCCGTGGATTCTCTCTACCATTTCCACTTGTGGCTCGATTTTTGAGCCATAGCTACCAAAGAGCCTAGTTATATTTTTCACCGGCACTCGAGCTCGATGAAATTCTATGTACTT
This sequence comes from Cenococcum geophilum 1.58, assembly GCF_001692895.1. Classification (NCBI taxonomy): domain Eukaryota; kingdom Fungi; phylum Ascomycota; class Dothideomycetes; order Gloniales; family Gloniaceae; genus Cenococcum; species Cenococcum geophilum. The sequence continues at coordinate 442,586 of NW_027137647.1, forward strand.
CTGTTGATAAGATCTTGGTCAGGCAGTGCTACAGTGATTAGTTAAGCCGAATAAAGTAATCAGTTCAAATGCGCAGACAATAAATTCGACGGCAGAGATCAGGAGGCCTTACATTCGGTATCCGATTATCAAAACTATTTGTGCTTGACCCTAATATTTTCATTTGATTAAAAGGCGTTTCGTTCTACCTTTGAGATGGGTAACCATTTTAATGCATAATGAAAACATAACAGTAGATCGTCTAGGTTTTATAGCCGCAGATTATCTTCAACCTACCTTGCATACCTCATCTATCATACTACAAAGCCAAGCACAGACTCGTCTCATATTTCTGTTGGCGTAGGTTGTGATTGTTTCGATCCAACCATCAGGTATCAACGCTACAGGTTTCTGTTTGTATGAACCAGCAGTATTCTAAGTTGGTGATACGTATTTGGGCCATTAGTAGTGTTTCACGCAGAAAATCTTTTATGCCTTTTCTCTTTAACTCCATTGCGGTTTATCTACATTTATACCGCGGCAGGAGTAGTGCCGCTTTGTATTAAATCCCAAAACACTGCCACACTTGGACTTTGATAATGGGTTAGCCGCCAGACTATTTGTTAATGCTTTTGAGCCCGATCACAGACCTGTGGGTTTTAGTGATTTTCCATTCCTCATGACATCTCCTTTTCTCTCATATGTGCCAGGCTCTTCGTTCGGTCGATTTGGGATTAATTGAAGAGTTTCCGAGTTTAGCCTAGAAAAGGTCCCAAAAACAGTTCTCAAGGATCTCTGCCTATTTGAGGCAACAGTATGAAACATCATTCTACGTTTGGTTCTTGGGCGCTTCAGAAGTCCATATGCGGATCAGGTAGCAACTGCTCTTTGCGCCCTGGGTTATTGTCAAAGAAAAAGATATGTCAATAATTCGCTATCATAAATAGAGTAGGAATCATTTATCTAACCTCATATGTGTTCTAGTATAACCAAGCTTGGAAGTAGGTGTAGAATTACATACTATGCGAAGCTACTAGTAATGAGTTCACGAGTTCCAAGAAAAGTGTAGGGCAAATGTTGTACTATGAAGACTCAAACGTATTTATCCTTACTATATCTTCATATTCAGATGATATAACGCTTGGGATTTGCTTTATACCTTTCTAGGGGGACGAGCCAGTACTCGTAGGTGGACGATAGTGGGCGGGGTCCTAGCAGATGTCTATTGGTTGTGGTGAGCGGAATAGAGGCGGTGTCGCAGGATGTACGCATACTTTTCGCTTCTTTTCGTCATTGGTATTTCACGCATAGCTTAAGATGTGCTTTTAAAGATTGAGCCGATCGTTGTCTATCTCCAACCACCTACTCTTCCTTCATCCCACCTTTCTTTCCTCTCAGTCCTCAAATACGCGACCTTTCGTCCTTCCCTTAACCTTCTCACGAATTCCGCGACTTCTCTCTCACTAGCAACCGCCTCGCTTCCGGCGCCTTCGCCCTCTAAGAAACTCTCCTCGAGGCCTCGACATAGAGCCTCCTGCTCGCCCACAGCAGCACTCAAGCGCTGGTATAGCGCTGGCGGGCTGAAGTCCCGCAGCGCAGCATCCTGTTCCGCCTGCTTAGCCCGCCACTGCCCCTCCAATGCTCGGAGCGAGAGTAGACGTGATTGTGTGCTTTGGCGCTGATGCTGGAGGTGAGATTCCAAGGCTTTGAGCGAGTCTGCTAGCGCGAGGTTGGCAGCAAGAAGGCTCTGCAATGGTGCGGTGGAGGCGGGTAGTGACGGATGCGTGGTTTGAGGATTGTGGATTATGGCATGTTGGAGGTCCGGGTTTTGTAACACATGGTGCAGGTCGATGGTTCTAGAAACGGACTAAGCATTGAAGTTCATGCGTGCTCGGAGTGACGTACGTCTTGTCTTTCAGAATCGCAGGAAGCCAGCCATCCTCCGACGGGTGTACAGAATTGAATCGGCCTTGGTCTAGTTGAGGTTGGTCTTGGGGATGGAATTGAGTTGGAGCATGCGGGTGGTCGTGAAGCGGCTGGGGTGTTTGGCCTGGTGGGGGAGGTAGAGGGGGCCCTGCTAGCGGGGTCCCTCGACGACTAGAGTGGGCTGAGGGCTTTGGCGGGGGTGGTGGAGGGGTAGAGGGGTTGTACTGGAACTGCGTCTGGGACTGACGCGGTGAGTGGAATGACATGGATGCCATAGAGTCGGAGGGTTTATGACTGAGTTAGGATAGTCGGTTTCACTGTATATGGTGTGTGTGTGTGTGTGTGTGTGTGTGTGTGTGTGTGTCCGGAGAGCATAAAATGCTCCTGGCTGAAACCTGACGATGCTACAGGTCTTGGTGCTTCGGAAGCACGCAGGCACATGGCACGGAAGGTCGCTACAAAGTTGATCCGGGAGGCGTATGAGGAAATTACTGTATCTTCAGTCGGCAGCGATCGCTGTAGTAGTTGCATTTTGTGGCTGGACTTAGAGGCCCCTTTTCTTCTTCCATATCATATTAGCCTGCACAATAATCCATGACGTTCTTCGACCCAGAATTGCGCTCTCTCTCTCGCGTTTTTGGATTCTGATCTTAGACACTTTGGCGCGCTCCAAACGTCCCGGACAAATCTGACTCGGGCATTGCAGCCTCCCCCCAAACGGCGGCTACGGGGAGTATTTCTTGCGCAATCCAACACTTTTGCGTTTGACCGCCTGGTCGCATACCCGCATGGTGGCGACATCCCGTCTCTATTGGATTTTCTAGCGTTTAGTATAATTTAGCGTAGCCCGAACATGCCGGATTTTATGACCCTATGCATTTTGCCAGCTGCTCAATAGTAGAAACAAGCTGGCGCTTGCATAGCAAAGCCTGCCTAACTGCCGTTTCAGTACCAGTTGAATGAGCAATGACATTTGGACAGCTGCACTTCGGCTCTCCCTGGCAGGCAGGCCAGGGACCCCTTACAGCGCACAGTAACATGTCCGCCTCAGCCGTGATTATCTGCGCAGGTGCGATCCTATCAACAAACTCGGCAAGTTTTTCTGTGTACGGAGGACATTTAACCATCAGGCCGTGCGCATCCCTGCCAGAAGCCCCTTCACCCCATGAACCGGCATTTGTGTGTGTGGTGTTGGACCCGCTCCAAAAGCCCCAAGAGAAACGGTTGACGCCCCGAGCGCCTTATTCGCTGTATCAGTGCTGTACCTGCATATTAGCACAGCCAGGGCCTTCAAACTGGTCAAGCCTCTCCACACCTCATCCGTGAACGGGCATCCAAACGCAATCCGCAGTTGCACAAGCGCCTCGAGGCGCGTCCACACGCATCGCTCCGATCTGGACGAGAAGACTGCGCAGCGCTCCTCGCATTTTGCTCATGCGCTTGGCTCGGTTCAACGCCTTCAAGCCTCCCCTTTTTCGAGCCTACCTCCACGCCTTTGGGGCACGCCAGGAGACACCAGCTGTTGTTCACCGAATTTGTGCAAGACCATGTCTATCACCAAGCCGTAACGGATAATGCAACCTCAGAGACCTCCCTCGCAGGCCCGTGAAGGCTCTTCCGGAAACCCTTCATACGGAGTCCTCAACTCACGTCAGAAACCGTCATCTCTGGCGAACATTGCTGTCCAGTCGTTCGCTGCCTTTCGAGCGCAAACCTCGTCCATCCCCGTACCCTCCCCTGTGCGCCGAAAACCCTTGCCTGCGAATGCTTCACCAGTAGCTTCTAGGTTCTCTTTGGCTGAATACAGCGGGAGTCCCAAACTTGTTGGAGATAGAGGCTTTATACAACGGTCCTACTCCATCGACAGCCCTCCACCCCAAGGGTTACCTCGCCTTGAACCAATACTTTCTCCGCCACCGAGCAGTACCCAAGAAGATTTCGTACCTAGAGATTTGGATAGGTAAGTTGTATCCTTCATAGATGGCCCATGCCATTCCCTATTGCTAATACAGTGTTCCGTAGACACCCTCATGAACAGACACCCCTACGATCTAATGTACCTGACGATTCTCTCCAAACACGAATAGACCCCTACATCCGTCCCTCGTATAATACCTCTCAATTGAGCACCCAGAGCCTACAGCGGCCGCGACATGATCGCGCCACAAGTAGTTACTATACTGCCCGACAACCTACGCTTGAAGTAGAAGAATCCTCCGCATCTAAAGCAACACATATCCGTTCGCCAACAATGCCCAATATGACCTCGTACAACACAGCTGCACGCCAACCAAGTCTCACATTACAACTGGATGGTGTCACTGGGAATTTCTTAGACGATGAATACTCGCCGTCTCCAGATTCTCAACTCGCTTCAAGGCAATCCAAGTCACCTGGTGCAAAGCTCACCTCCTTCTTTGGCTGGAAAACATCAAGCCAACAGAGCGGTGCGGATTCACCCACTACAACCTTCTCGGAGCGATCTCTATCACCAGCACATTCTCCGATGTTCCCCAAACATTCCTTGGATGGATCACCTCAGGCGGCAAGATCTACCCCTGATGCCCTCGATATTCCTATGGCGAACTCAATCGCCCAATCATCTTATTTTAATGTTCCGGGAACTCCCCTTCTTTCCTCATCACCGGCAATGAATGCACATGTGGAAGAGCTTGAGCGAGAGCTTCGAGAAGTGAGTTCGGAACTCGCGAGCTCGATACGGCGAGAGATGGAACTCGAAGACGAGATGGAACGGTGGAAGTCCGAGAGTAATACGCTGGCTTCTGAAGGCAATCGAAGAACCAGCGATTACTATTCAGACTCTGGTGCAAGTTCTGTACGGTTTCCAGTTGGGGATAGCGAAACTAAATTAGAAGATGTGGAAAGATTACGAAGGAAGGCAGAGCAGGAAAGGGCACAGCTGAAAGTCGATATGGCCCAGAGAATTCAGGAAGAGCTTAGAAGGCGAAGAGACCTTGAAGCACAGGTTCAAACACTTGAAGAACGTATACACAATCAAGGCTCAATGGAAAATCCCTCCGATAGCAGTGGGCGGATACGGAAGCTAGAAGGCTCCCTTGAAGACGCCCGAAGGCGACTTGCTGAGGAACGGCAGGTAAAAGAAAATTTTGAAGACTTATTGACGGCCCTCCGTCAAGATCTAGAGCAATATCGGAATGAGAGGGACAACCTCCGGGACGAAATCGTCCCACAATTACGAGCTCGAGTGGAGGGTCTGGAGGCTGAAGCAGCGGAGGTGCAGACACTGATCTACGAAAGCACACGCATGCAACAAGAGATTCAGTCTCTTCGAAATGAGAATCAAACATTGGCCAATGCCCGGAGGATGCAACTGGAACTCGCTCAACAACAAACCCGCTTCAAGTCTATCGTAGAAGAAGCGGAGCCTCCATCTCCGGTAGCCTCGCCCCGTGTAGGGCTTACTAGATCTAATTCTCTTGCTCGAAGTTCTGCATTAAATTTAAAGAGAGGTTCGCTGTCTAGATCAAACTCGGTGAAAGACCGGGGAGCCGAATCGCCTCGAGACTCCTCATTCCAAGACCGCGTAAAGGATATTGAAGAGCAGCGAGATGCTCTGCATCGTGCTTTAAAGGGTTTGCTACATAGACAGGAGTACCAAGCGAAAGAATATGAGAAAAGAATTCGGGCTTTGGAAGTTGAAAGAGACAATGCCCTCAACCTCACACCGCGTCGTACAGCCTTCCACTCAGAAGTCTCACATTTAAGGGAGGAGGTGAACCATCTAAGGCGTCGTGCTGACGAGGCTCTCGAACAGAAGTGGCAATGCGAAAAGGGCTTGAGTGGTCTGAGAATGGATCTGGATCGTGCGGAACAGGAGACGAGCTCGCTTCGCGAGCTTCTCCAGGAACACGACATCTTTTTACCAGAGCGGAAGGGGTCTGTTGTTGAAATTCGCATCGAGGACACATCCGCTCCGGTATCTTTGGACAAAGCCTACAAAGAGCTACGGACAACCCATGCACTATCTCTAGCACAGATAAAAGAGATGGAATCAGAAGATTCTCTAGGCGCCGCTGGCGCCGAAGCTGAAAGGATCATGGCGTTGCTAAAGCAGAGCATTTCTGATGCTGAAGCTGAACGAGACATTGCTCAGAAGGAGGCGGTGGAATACCGCGAGAAGGCCAGAGCTTTGCAAAAATCGGAGATCGAGCATCTAGGAAAGGAGCAGAGCTTGTCTGCTGAACTCTATGCATCAGCCACTCGTATGGATGAGCTGGCAGCCAAGGTTCAGCAGCAGCTACAGTCCAACAAGGCTCTTCGACAACGCTTGGCCGATGCTATTGCTCGTGGCGAGAAGGAACAAGAGAAGTCCGCAGGGCAGATTGTGGAGCTAGAGCGTAAACTCAAAGCCGCCGAGGATAGAGTGATGAGTGCTCAGCAGTCATCTGAAGAAGCTGTGTCTAAACACGAAGAGGAGGTTCGTTTTCTGAAGGAGAGCCACAACAATCAGCTACGACGAGCCAAACCAGGTCTATTGACTCCAACGAAGTTTTCACCAACGGCCCCTTTGTCACCACTATTTGCAGTTAGGTCTCCGCGTCTAGACAGCACAACTAGTGGTCCTGGCATGACAATGGCTGAGGCCACAAGGACGGAGCTGCTGGAGAAGCGCGTCGAGGATCTAGAGAAGGCTTTGTCGGAGGCGGATCGAGAAATGGAGGAAGTAGTTAGCAGGATGAACCTTGCACAGATTGAGGTCGCAGAACTACAGACTGAAAGGTAAATTGGATTGAATCCCCCATTCTAGAGGTATAGGATATAGTACTGACGGATACCAATTACAGAGACGAAGCCATGAGACAAACGAGGAAGCTACAGGCCGATATCATTGCAGAACGGGAAAAGGTCAAGGGTCTAATGTCTTAATTGTTCGAAGTATTTCCACTTCTAGAGACCTCCGACCGACTGATCTTACTTTCTGTCAGTCGACTTAATTCACATGCTGCCTTAGATACCTTGAAGCATTTACCTTTTCTAGCACGGAGGTGGCGGGCATACGGCGTTTGTGTAGGCGAGCATTTACACGGGAGCACCGGTTGGGTGTATTATGGAGTTCACTCCGGTTGATTGGAGAGGGCAGGAGTCCCATCACCTTGGGTAATCATCCATCGCAGCGCTAACTAACGCTATTATTTCTTTTTTGGTTGTCTAAGACACTTGAGTGCTATTTGCATTAGGACTGTTCGCAGAGCTATATACCCTTTCTCTTTAGGAGCTTCAGCCACGGCGGGACTTATTGGTATACGGGCTGGATGCCCTCTTTCGTCTTTCGTTGTTCGCTCAACCCTGTATTATTAATGATCTAATGTTGGATGTCGAATAGAAGCAGTGCTCTTCCTTGTATCACGCTGTGCGTCTTACTTGCAGGCTTTATGTGCAGACAATTGACTCGGGCTCGGCCCGGTTAGAGGCCCGTAGCTCCTGGGACGGATCTCTGCGTCCTCAGTCACGTAGGTCTCGTTTGAGACTAGTGTCTCTGGCTGCAAGGCGGCGTTGTAAAACAAATTGGGCTCAATTGAAGGCATTGTCAGGCTCGGGATGTGGACATCCCCGCCTTGTGATCACCCTTTATCGCGGGCTGATAAGGCAAGAGATGCGGAGAGCCTCCCGTCGGTGTTGCGTCTAGATGCACCGATTGCGCCTGTCCGACAGTCACACGCGGGCGTGCATCGTGGCGGTAACACCACTGGGCTTTGTGTGACGTGTGCTGGGAGGCTGCTGGGGCGACTGAGGCTTCTGTTGCATGGCGCTCGCGATAACGGGGCCTATCACCGGCAACGTCGATTCAAGCTCGAAACATGCAACGTTGCTGCAGCGAGACGAAGGCTGTTTTTGCTCCTAGCATGTTCCTAGTTGGCCGTGTTCATGGGCCCCAGAAGCTCGCCCACGCCTGTCCATGCCTGTCTACGCTGCCCACCCTCCGTCTCCGTGCACCGCGTGTCTCCCTTGGGCGAAAGGAGGACTGGGTCGCACATTGCTCCGTATCGATAGCATCGGCACGAAACTCAGGGAATGCGTGCTTCTCAGTCCTCTAGGTCTTGAAGCTCTGTGAACTCCCATCTCCCGCCCGTGAGGCTCAAGAGCCCTCCCATTCACCGACTGCTTTCCCCACCAATCATTACCTCTCCTTGGGCTGTGCCGAGAAGAGCAGGGTCAACACGACGCTAGCGACCTCCCGCTGGCCGTTTGACCTCCTTTGACCGAGCACCCCTCGACTCTTCCCTTCCACTACGCGCTGGACGACACCCCCGTGTGTTAAAGCACCTCTGGGGCAAGCATTGAACTTCATCCCTTGCTACTTTAGCGACCTTGCTTTTTGTCCAACAAGAATTCTGTGCGGCCACACTCAGGAACCCTCCTCCCCAAAAAGGACGATCGGTACCCTCACCTATTTTTCCTAGAGCATAACGAAATACGAGATAGTCTCAGCGATTACCGCCTGGGATCTCCAATAGTCACCACTACCCACGATGAACTCGAACAATCCCCAGAACCGCCTCCACCTGAATTTCGGCTTCAGCGATCGAAATAATAACTTCGCTGCAGACGCTGGTCGTGCCTTTCCTACCACCCCATCCACTTTCCCTCAACCAGTCTTCCCGAACCAGGCTGGCCAGCAAGAAGTCTGGGGCACTCAACAAACGAACAATGGTTATGGTGCAGGATACTTCATGGGCAACCCCTATCAATCCCAATATCAACAACAGCAGGGCCATCCTCAAGCACCTGGAGCCGCCTATCGCTCACAAGGATATAACGATGGCACCAATGGTTTAGTTCATCAATTCTCTCACCAGAATCTCGGCGGTCGTTCTGGGAGTCCTTATGGTCGCCAACCGTCTCCAAGCCAGCGACCAAGAACCGCTGGGGCTACTGGACAACAGTACGGCAGCTACCTAAACGCCCCTATGCCCACACCTCGGCAACCATCACTCAATGACGATGAACCTCCATCAAAAAGCCCAGAAAAATATTCAGATAATCTATTGAGACAGGCAAAGGTATCTGTGGGACTAGTCGGCACTTTTTTCAAGGATAGTGTACAGCGGGCCCGTGACCGCAACCAGAGGTGAGTTTATTTCTATGCTGCCTCTTCAGATAAAAACTAATTTTAAAACAGAGCACTTGAGTTAGATACAATCATGAAGGAACCTTCCATCTCAGAATCCCGTAAAGCGCAGAAGGAGAACAACATGCGTAGAGCAGAGGCTGAATACCTTCGTTTCCTTCGAACCAAGGAAAAGCCTGAGAACTTTGCAACTCTGAAGATCATTGGCAAGGGTGCCTTTGGCGAGGTCAAACTCGTCCAAAGGAGGAATGATGGTAAAATTTATGCGCTTAAGTCACTAGTGAAATCAGAAATGGTACGGATAAATAGCAAGAGCTTACTTGAAAGCACCGTGACTAACTTCAACAGTTTAAAAAAGATCAGCTGGCTCACGTCCGGTCAGAACGTGATATACTTGCAGAATCTGATAGTCCTTGGGTTGTCAAGCTGCACACCACTTTTCAGGACAATACGTTTTTGTACATGCTGATGGAGTTCCTGCCAGGAGGTGATCTCATGACAATGCTTATAAAGTATGAGATCTTCACTGAGGATATTACGCGTTTCTACATGGCTGAGATCACCTTGGCTATTGAGGCAGTCCACAAGCTTGGCTTTATACATCGGTAAGCATCACAAGACGATTGGTCTCTGAATGAAGTAGTGTCTTATCCGAAATTCGCTAATGCAAAGGTAGTGATATTAAACCGGATAATATTCTACTAGACCGCGGTGGTCACATCAAGCTAACGGATTTTGGGCTTTCTACTGGCTTCCATAAGGAACACGAGGCATCGTATTACAAGAAGCTTCTTGCTGGGGGCCCTCATAAATCATCGAGAGACAACCGTAACTCGATGAATCTGGATCAGATTCAGTTGACGGTCAGCAACCGAACGCAGATCAATACCTGGCGTAAGTCCCGTCGACAGCTTGCCTATTCGACTGTAGGCACGCCGGATTATATAGCGCCAGAGATCTTCAGTGGACAAGGCTACGACTTTGGTTGTGATTGGTGGTCAGTTGGAACCATTATGTTCGAGTGTCTGATCGGCTGGCCACCATTCTGCGCCGAGGAGCCGCACGACACGTACAGGAAGATTGTGGACTGGCCGCGGAACTTGCACTTCCCGCCGGACCAACAGCTCGGTCCCGAGGCCGAGGATTTTATCAAACGGTATGGCCTGACCAATTTCCTTTATTCCTCTTCCCTCCATATCCAATTGCCCCTCGTACTCGGAGTCTAACAAGCATCAAGCCTCATCTGCGATGCTGAGAACCGTCTTGGCCGTATCGGCGGTGCCCATGAGATCAAGCAACACCCCTTCTTCCGCGGAGTTCAATGGGACGGTCTGCGCCGTATCCGTGCTCCGTTCGAGCCCAAGCTGCAGTCGAATGTTGATACGCAGTACTTCCCGATCGACGAGATCGACCAGAATGACAACAGTGCCGTTCTTCGTGCTCAGACCGCACAGGCAGGAGAAGATCTTGCTGCTGAGATGAGTCTTCCGTTTATCGGGTACACCTACAAGCGATTCGATGCCTTTAGGGGGTCTTAGAGGTATGGCCGTATACGTACTACACCTTTATTACAGTCATCCCCATCAAAAGAAGGGGTTCCCAGCAAAAAAGTGGGTATATGCATGACCTAACGTGAACGATGAAGATATCATTTTGGGCATTGGAGTTCCTTCGTTTCCACGATGCTCTTTAGTCGGAAGGATATTCTCTCGTATGGCTTTGGCGAATATGGATTACATCTTTGGCTTGTAAGCATTTACTCCGGTATCTGCTTGCTTCTGAGACCGCTCACCGAGCCTTCCAAACTTTGTTCTTATTCTACCCCATTTTCTGCTTCCTACCCACAGTCTTTGCTTCTCGTAACTGGTGTACTGGTAGCTGTAGCACATTGGCTGTTGGGTTGCATGTGGTGCTGTGGCGTGACGAATGTGCTCTGGTGTAAAGGGCCAGGTTTGTGGTAGCATGGGAATGGAATGGGATACGTGTTTAGAGATCATAAATTCAATCATAGGTGGGACGATAATGAGAGGACTGGTACGTTGGACGGCATAGGACTTCATTCTATCTACAGTGAGAAGATGAGATAATTGCTCCTCGTTATAGGATTTTGTCAATGCGGCGCAAGCATATACATGTACCCAGCCAACGTAACAGCATATGGATTAATGCTTTCAATTTCCCCACAAGGGCTGCCTTGTACTAAAATAGGAAGTCGACTTCGAATCCTAGCGCCCCGAACGCCATGCTCAACAATTGCCATTAACTTCAATCTGAATAAATTCCTAGTTTGAGTCGTGCGTCTCGTGTAGTTCATTGCATCAACTTCCACGCACAATGCGATCAAACTCCTCACCGCGCCTCGAACTGCACCATCCTATACATCGGCACGATTAGCACGCGTGCATCTTATAGTACAACTCCAACTCCTCTCATCCCGCATCACACTCCCCAAGATACCCTCAATGTGCTACGTCCCCTTGAACGTCATTCTCTCCAGGCGCAAAAAAATCGATCCAACTCACCTATTGGTCCTCTGCTTGTACAAAACGCGGTGTCCACAGTTCCTGCAACGGATAGGCTCGCCACGCTTCAGCGACACAGGTGAATCGCAGTCGCCGCATGTGTACTCGACGAAGCGGCCCTTGTCTTCGTAGGTGGAGCTGCCCGTAGTGGTCATGTTGGCGCCACCGGTACTGGCAGATTGGGACTGCGAGGGTGGTTGGTAGGACGACATTTTGGATATCTGAAGGTGGCGCGTGTGTGGATTTGCTAGGTTTAGAAAACACAGAGATCGTAGTGCGCAAGGCGGGTGAAAGTGGGTGGTAGAAGTAAAGCTGGAGTCTATGGAGGGACAAAAAGAAAAGATGCGGCTCTAGGCGGTGAGGGAAGCGCCGCGGAATTGATGAGAAATGCGGCTTATCGATAGGGAAAGACGTCAAAAAAGAAGACTCACCACCACGCGACCCCACTCGCTCCCTTCTCTTCCTCTCTTCTCCTCTCCTCTCTTCACTGTCTTCTTCTTCGTTGTTATACCCAGGCTTTGCTGTCCTTAACTCGCACGCATTCTCTTTCACCAATCAGGCCCTGACAGCCACGTCGCATTCCTTTCATTCCATCCCACTAAATCATCGCCAACAAGACCCCACAACCATGAGCGCTATTCTCTCCGCCGACGACCTAAATGATTTTATCTCTCCCGGTGTTGCATGCATAAAACCAATCGAGACTTTACCAGCACAGAAATCAGAAGATAATTCCGTATGCTCCTTCATCTATCCCTCCCGCCACCTACCTTAAAACTAAAATATTGGTAGAATGCATATGAAGTCACAACGGAAGACAGGATCGCCGCCTCGAACCCTCCTCCACCGGCCCAAATATCCCTCACAGACTGTCTCGCGTGCTCGGGCTGCGTCACGTCTGCGGAGGCAGTACTCGTGTCGCTGCAGTCGCACACCGAGGTCCTCAATACATTGGACGCGCATCCATCACTGCACCCGTCATGGCTTTCGCACGAGGGGGCGAACGGAGTCACAAATAGGATGTCATATAGAATTAATAGAACAAGCAATGGCTTCAATGGGCTTGGAAAACTAGGGAATGGGAAGATTTTCGTCGCAAGCGTATCTCCCCAAACACGCGCTACTCTCGCTACCACCTTCTCCGTTTCCGAGTCGCAAGCCGGTAATATGGTAACGCAGTTACTCAGCGGGCCAACCGGTCTGAAGGCAGGCGGTGCGCATGGAAGCAGCTTTACCTGGGTCATCGATACCAACGTACTTCGCGACGCTTGCCTCGTCGCAGCTGCAGACGAAGTCCTGTCCTCCACCTCGCAATCACCTACACCAAACGCCGAGGGCTCTCTCGAGGCGCCACTGAAAAAGCCCATCCTCACTTCCGCATGCCCAGGCTGGATCTGCTACGCTGAGAAAACCCACCCCTACATCCTCCCACACCTCTCCCGCCTAAAATCCCCACAAGCCCTCGCCGGGACGCTCATCAAATCCGTCCTAAGCCAGAAATACGGCGTCCCACCAGACAAAATCTGGCATCTAGCAATCATGCCGTGCTTCGACAAAAAGCTCGAAGCCAGCCGCAGCGAGCTCACCTCCGCCGCCTGGCTCCCAGCCACCCACGACGCAACGACACCCGCCATCCGCGACGTCGACTGCGTCATCACCGCCCGCGAGCTCCTCCACCTCGCCTCCGCCCGCAACATCCCCTTCGCCACCCTCCCCCTAACCCCACTCTCCCGCTCCGCCCGCCCGCCCTTCCCAGACCCCACCCTCGACACATGGCTCTTCCCCCCACCACACTCACGTGCTCGCCGACGGGCTCAGCACCCCCCCGCTGGCTCGTCGGGCGGCTATCTCTACCACATCCTGCGCACGCACCAGGCCCGGCATCCCGGCAGCGAGATCCGCGTCGAGCGCGGGCGCAACGCGGACGTGATCGAGTACAGCCTCGTGCGCGGCGCGCAGACGCTCGTGCGCATGGCAAGGTTCTACGGGTTCCGCAATATCCAGAACTTGGTAAGGCGGCTGAAACCTGTGAAGGCGAGTCGGATGCCCGGGGCGAGAGGGGGCGGCGGGGTGAGGAGGGTTGGTGCGGCGGAGGGCAGGGACGCGAAGGCCGAGTACGCGTATGTGGAGGTCATGGCGTGTCCCGGCGGCTGCACGAACGGGGGCGGGCAGGTTAAGGTGGCGGAGGTGGAGAGCGTGAGGGCCGAGGGGGGCATGGTTCTCGGCGGGAGCGATGCGGGCGTGGGCAGTGTGGCCAAACCTGGGCCCAAGGAACAGAAGGAGTGGCTGGGGAGAGTGGACGAGGCGTATTTCTCTGCTTCTGAGGGGTCTGAGGCGGAAGATGAGGATGGAAATGGAACTGCGGATCGAGAGATGCTGAACGTGGGCGAGGGAGATGTGGTAGACGGTATTTCGCATCGCTTCGTCCACGACATGCTGGACCATTGGGCGCGCGTCACGGGCGTGGAGCTGCAGCGGCTGATCTGCACGAGCTATAGGAAGGTCGAGAGCGATGTCGGGAAGAAGAAACAGAGCGATGTCGAGAGGGTGGCAGGGCTGGCGAGCAGTCTTGGGGGCGGGTGGTGATGTTTGTTGCTTGAGTGCGATGTGCATTGGCTGGCGTTTCTTTGGGCTTTTGGGAGGATGGCTAGATGGCTACCGTTAAGGACTGCATTAGGAGGTGTGGGTTTAGATTCTGTTTTGGGTGAATATGGGTCTGGCTGGGCCTATGTAGATCTGAGATTTACGGATTAAGATTGTAACCGGGCCGGACATAGTAGAGCATTGTAAAGAAATGTAACTAATTTGCATATACTGTAGCTTCACTGGACTTTTAGTTGCGTTGGTTTTGGGGATGGATGGTTTAGCATTAGGAACAGATCTCATATGTAATAATGAAAGGATGAAGTTGATATGGAACGGACGCTATGAATTTGAGATACGAGATCTAGGCATTAGAAGGTCTCACAACGAGGCTAGGGGGATGGGGGCTCCCCGTTCGGGCAATCCGGGCCTCGCTTACGCTTTTCGCGCTACGCCCGAACTAGCAATCGGCCTCGACGTCCACTATAAAGCGCCCTCCCTTCGCCGTTTTTTTTTCCTCAACCTCCCGCATTTTCTCTCTACTCTCTTCCCCGCCGCTCGCACCCCTTTCGCCCGCCCCCATCCGAGCCAGCCGCTCCCATTGGGCCTCAACACTCTTTCATGAGGCATTTTTCGAACTCGGCCGCCGCTCCTGTCTCGCACTGCCTCGCCCTACCCTTGACTCCCCTTCCGTTCCTCCATCCTCCCTGTCATTTGCCTTGCGCCCATGACACGAGTAGGGAAGCTCGGATACGGAGAACTGTCAGGAGGATGTCTTGGAACATTTACTGGCCAATCGCCGCGGAGTCATCCATGCTCTTGTTGCAATGAAGCCTCCACGGCGCCTGTCAATACGACATGCGACGGCTGGGCTGCTGGCGAGGGTCATCTCGGAGACGTCGAGGGTGATGGGCTGTTCGACGCCGCCCTCACTGCCCCTGATTCAGGCAGCTCCCTTTGCAGTACCCTGGCCTAGAATGTGGCATTTATGTGGAACCGGCTCTGGAAGACTCTAGTTCGCCGAAGCGGCGGAGGCCGGCCAAGCGACAGGCAGAGAGCCTTGTATCCGATCCTGTGTGCACACCAAAGTTAACGCCTCTGCCGACCTCCGGCAGCCAGATTCCGCCTCTCAGAACCAGCAACGGTCCTAATCCTGGTTTCCCAGACAGTGGTAGCAAAGGTAATGGTGCCGAAACCTCAGACATACCCCGAAACGACCTCCTTGATCTAGAGAATGGCGGGGATGGCGCACACCACGGTCGCGCGATAGACAAGGAGCTGCTGCATTCCTTGAGACAATTAATCTCTCCGTCTGAACGAATAGACAGCGATCAAGATGTCCATCTGGATTCGGAGAGGGGTGAGGATAAAAGCAACGGCAGCGATGGTAAAGGGGAGAGCACCGAGGACGAACTCAATCGGGTCAATGACGTGTCCCGCGGAACTTCAGCGGCAACTTAGCGACATGAACCTAGCAACCGTCCGTTCCGGGAAAGGCGGCGCGGTCCATCATGAACTGGTCTTAAATCACAGGGCGAGAGCACGATATCCGCTAGACCATCGCAACAACTAACGTCATCGCCATCGCGGCACCAGTCCGGGCCTAAAATGGGCATCGCGACCCGGTCTGGTTCCCCCCGAGCATCCTCTCTAGCAAAGAGGGCGGTATATGATTCTAGCATCGACTATGGACCAAGCGACAACATGGCCTATCAGTTAACCGATATTACGCTTTGCCAGGTACCAAAAGGCTCGTCAATTGTTACAGCAATTATTCGTTGCAATGAGATGACGTCAAAATCGTCTCCAAACCCGTTGGCGCTTAAATGCAACTTTCTTGGTGACGCAGGCCAAGTCATCGCATGACCTAGGTATCGCCGGACTCATGGATGTTACTAGGATACCGATATGATGACGACGGTACGCCAAACCCATATACTGGTCGAAGCTTGATGCGGTGAGGTGCAGATCGGAAGAGCAGTCCCCACAGTAATCCTGCCAGTCATGACGCCGTCCACTCAGACTACGACGGGGACGAAGGCCACGAGAATGGAGACGAAGATACAAGCGACAATAAACCTCATGTTACCGGTAGTGATACGCTACTCAACAAGGGTGATATGCGCTTACGCAAACGAACGCGTGTACATGGTTGGAGTCGGACGAACAGCGCTTACTCTCGTACAAGAACAAGATGGGTATGACTTGGGAGGAAATATTTGAACGCTTCCCACAGACATGGCAATAATCAGTTAGTTAGTTACGGTTGTGTTGGATTACATAGTAACATAACTAACCAAATCATAATCGCATCTGCTGATTATGTTACGTGGATACAACTATATGACTGAACCGGATATACTACGGAAATAAGAAAAGAAGGGGTAAACCTTTGAGGTAGACCTCCGGGTTAGAGCTTCTGGTGCGAGCTTTAGTGGGATTATTATCTACACGTAATAAACCACGTGTAGATAACGTCACGTGTGGGTCCGTGCCAAAAAGATATAATCAACCTAACTATACAATCAAATCGCAATCGTCTCTTTTGATTATGTAGAAATCGCAATCGAACGGCCGATTATGATTATTGCCATGTCTGCCGATGCCGATGCCATACTACCGCCCCACCGTGGCGACTGAACGGGCGGACGCTGGGTATAGACGGCCACGAGAGGGTCTGTAAAGGATGAAGGAACTCGGAGGCTGGCCAACTGGACGGAAGCTCTCCGGAGGCAGTTTTGCGGAAGACAGACCTCACAAAGATTCGCGAGGCGAGTCACGTGGCACCAAGGCTCAACGTTTCTTGGCTCGACAGCCACGGAATGAACGGTGAGGGTCTGGCTAGGACCTCTTATCGAAGTTTCGAAATAGAGCGCGTTTGATGCTTTTTGCATGACACAGCTCGGAGGAAGTCGTCGGTGGACTGGAAAATCGATACTCGACGGGAATGGTACCGGTTTTGGTCATCTGTCGGTTTCTCGAAGTCAATATCGACATGCAACTCCACGCTCGATTCCTGCGCCTCAGTTGGTGTCTTAGAGTTGAGTCACGGGTCATGGCGCATGAGGTACTTGTCTCTGGAGTGCTCGTATTCACGTGGGCTTCCTCTGGTATGCGCTGGTGAAGTCTTAGAGTTGCGTGGTACTCTCTATAATTAATTGTTTGGATGCTATCCCGAGAAAATTCCGCTACTCTACCCTTGATTTCCAGGGGTGATAATGATCGCCGGCACTTTTGATCCTAATACGATTTCGATATGATGATTAGGTATGTACTGAAGGCTGTGTTGAACTATCTCTGGCTGACCAAACATGATCCTCGACCTGCTTAATGCCAATCGGGCTTACCAAATATGACCCTTGGTTTGCTTGATGCCAATAACATTGGTATCTCGCCACATAATGACCCCGATAGCGCCAGCAACCCAAACAGCAGTACCCGCAGCCAACATCATCATCTGAGCGTCTCCGTAGGCATGCTGAATCGCGAGACGAGTCTCGGAGCCAATCGGGTACGACAACTGAGCGGTGATGTCCGCATAGATCATGAGCAGATTTGGGAGTTCTTCAGCAGGAAGGTATTCCATGAGCTTCTTGGGGAAGATATCCTGCCAGATAGCGGAGGCAACCGTTAGCCCGATTGCGCCGCCAATGTTACCAAACATTCCTAACACAGCGAGACAAACAGCAATATGTTGATGCGAGGCGGCCGCCAGAATAGCAATCTCATCGCAGATGATGATGATGCCGGAGGCGATAGAAATGAAAATCTGGCACATAACGATGTAGCCAATGTTGCCGTCAGGCTTGCGGAAGTGGATCATCAGGCCCAAACCAAGGATGCTCAAAGGAACTCCAATGTAGAGACAGACGGGCTTGAAGCGTCCGGTATAGTGGATCAACGCGCCCACAGCGATGGCGCAGACAACGGCGCAAACAGTATAAGTCTGGACGACATAACTCGCGTTTTCAACGCTCAGGCCATTCACCACTTGCAGGAAAGAGCTGAAGTAGCTATTCCAGCACCAGAAACTGACAAATAGCGTAGCAGAAAGAATACAAGCGCCGAAGACGGTCCGATCCAAGAGGAGAGAATAGGGTATGAAGGTAATAGGGGCAAAGAATTTCTCCCATATACCGAAGGCAATGATAAGAACAATGCCGATGACCAGCATGCTGATGACAAGGGGCGAGTTCCAGCCTCTCGCCTGTAAAGTGTAAAGATTGAATGGCAGGAGAAACAGAGCGACGCCGGCAGATAGCAGAGTGAGGCCAATAGCGTCGAATTGGCGGCAGTAGTAGAGAAAGGACTGCAAGGGGGTGCGATGGCTGTCATTCTTCGGGACAAGACCCAGCTTCTTAGCCTTGAAGTAATTCTTCAGCAAAAGGCCATAGAGCGGAAGGGTAATGGACGGTACGAGAATTGTGAACATTCCAAAGGCCCAGCGCCAGCCAGGTCCGCTCAGAAAACCCGAGGAGATTGGGCCAGCTAGCCAGCAGGTAATCAGATTCGGCGAACTGACAATAGCCTGCATCAGACCTCGGTTGCGCAGCGTAGATGTATCGGCGACAAAGACAGCTAAACTGTATTGGATGCCGTTGTTCCCGACCGTATAGAAGACCTGGGCGGCAGCGTAGGCCTCGACGTTGTTGCACGCAGCCATCATGATAAGCCCAACCGTAGCGAGGAAAATGCAGAAGAGATATCCCTGGGGGCGGCCAAAAACATCGAGGATCTTGGCGAGGGTGAGATTGGTGACACCGCCGATGACACTGCTCAAAATGCCGACGGTCGGCGTGAGCGAGTGCAGCGCGAAGGCAGAGGTGACATAGGGAGTTAGGGAACCCGTGGTGCCCGACAGCATCCCCTCGACAAAGTAGGTGAGCCAGATCATAATGTAGGCGAAAACCAGGGCGGCGGTGGTCCATGCCACGGTCACGGCCTCGATATTCTGGACACCGGGCTGGGCATCGGCATCTGGGAGAGAGTCGTCGTCGTGGCCGGGGGGACTCGAGTCGGAATGGTCCAGGTCATTGTCGGTGCCGGGTTTGGTCTCGACGTGAGCGTCGGCTGGCGGCGCCATGGTCTACTGCGGGAGAGGAGAGAGAAGAGTTGTCGAAGAGGGGGACGGAGGGGAGAAATGGCAAAGAAGTCGAAATGGATCGGAAGGATTGTATGATGTGAGTGAGGGAGCACACAACACAGCGGACCCATGAGGTCTAAATGGTTGCCAACCCAAACGACTCACGCCCCGTTGGTGGCGCATGAGGGAGGCCTCACCCAGGCGGTCCTTCATGACCTATTCGAGGTAGGGGAGTCAATGGTTTCAAAGCTGAGCCGTTGCTGGAGACGATGGTAGGAGAGAATCAGCGAGCTCGAACAGGCTTAAGCAAGAAACGAGCCATGTCACCAATCATAACAATCTCAATCCTTCTCTAGTTCCTCTCATCCACTCAGAGGGCAGGGTTGAGTTTAAGTGGGTCAAAATTAGCCTGAGCAGGTTAAAAAAAAGTGGGTTAAAACCCCAAAACCTGCTTCTCTTATTAGCTAAAACTGTTCCTACAGTCTGTACGAGCTTCGTTTTCTCCCCCCCCCCGTGTGCGCGCAACACACACACCTAATCTCGTTACACCTGCAGCTAAATTATTATGTAGAGCTAGCAGAAAGCGGTGTAGTACGTGGCCAGGGCTTGAGCAACGGCCCACCTCGAATCCGGGGCTTGGAGCTCGAGTTAGTTAGCTTTAGCTAAGCCGCGTTAATATATTATAGCGGAAGAAAGGCTCCCAGTGGTATTTATACTACACTTTAAAGCGCTTGAATTAATTAAGTAGGTACTTAAATATAGGAAGGACCTCCTATAGCAATCCGAATTTACCTATATTAATTAGTTCGCGATAGAAATTAATAACGTTATTTTATAAAAACCTTCCATTAAGCGTCCCTCTAGTTGCTTTATAGCAATCTAGAAATGCTTTAAAATAGCTAGATATTTAGTTAATATAGCCTAATTATCCTCTATTAGGTAGTTCTTTATAATATTAGGCTCTATATAAACTCTTAAAGGCGGATCCTTTATACCGTTCTTAGTAAACTTTAGCCTAGTATATTATCTATTTAAGGACTTCATCGCTAATAAGGTAATTAACAGGGTTTTTAAGCTTTATTGCGCCTTTAATTACTAACTCTATAGAGTTCTAACGCGTCTCTACTAACTTAATTAAAAGAATCTTAATATTAGCTTGTAACGCGTCGTCTTAAAGCTTTAGATCTTAAACCTTAAGGAGCTTTTTAATACGTTGCTTAGAATTAAATATTTAAAAAATAATATTATAAAGTTTACCTATAGGCCCAATCTTCTACTAAGCTAGTATTTGGCGAAGGACCTTATCTAGATTCCCTTCTTCCTTATTTAGAGCGCGTAAATTTACGCTAAAGAGTATTATATAAGCGACTAGATTAACAATATAGCCTATATAATAAAGGCGATAATATAGCGGATTAAATCTAAACTCTATAGTGAGATTATTAATATAGATATTATTATTATAGGCCAGCAAAGACAACAGTAAGAGAGAGAAAGGAGCCAAAGTAGAGCACGAAAGAACGCCGGGAAACCATCTACCGCAATACAACACTGGCTGGACTAACGCTGGAGAGGCGTATGGGAGTCGAAGGTATAGAGGCTGACTAAGGCAAGAGGAACCCAAGCCGTAGCATAGTTAACGCTATAGGGGGTAAATACTTTAGGGCTTTAAGAAGGCCTAATAAAGGCAGAAAATATAATGGCAATACTCTTAAGAATAGGAATAATAGGACTAAAAGACTGGCTCTACTAGGTAGGTATCCTAGTAGGTAGCCCAAGATGCGAATATGGCTGGTTAAGACAGATACCAAAACACGTAATACTATTATACCCCTTACGCACTAACTAAGAAGTAATACTCTTAGTAGCTAGCATAGAGAATTATAATATACTACTCTTAATATAAAAAGGCCTTAAGGCGGTTATCTAGTAGCTTATTAGCTAAAATATACTAAACCAGTTCTGGGTTATAAGGGAAATAGTAATAGAGGGTAGGGGGGGCGAGCAACGGGCGCCCCCTAATAACTCTACAGTGATAAAGTAAAGTTTGCGATACTAGCGCGTCTATAGGCTTGTTACGGCAGCAATAGTTCCTAAGAAGGTTAAAAAGTAAGGTAGTAGAGCACTATAGGTGACTCGTAGGCGCCTCGTAGGCGCCTTATAGGCGAGTCCTAAAAGGCGGGGAGATGGATTACGGGGTTTTCTTAAATAGAGTTTTCTCCCTATATGTATATAAGGAGTAGTCCGCGTAGGCCTAATAGGGATCCGAATTAGACGTTAAGCAATGAATAATAATAATATTATTATTATCTATATTATTTACTAGAAAATAGCTTACCTATTACTTACTAATTCTAAACTTAGTAAGAATTTTCTTAATATTAGCTACTATATTAGCGCCTAGATATTACTCTTTTTAATAAAAAAGGGCTAAAAGAAAGGAATGGTACTAGTTCTCTATATTTATAAAATAAATAATAATATCTCTATAGTAATTAGCAATTAATTTAATAGAGGCCTTAAAGCTAAAGCTATTAAAGAATGAGAAATAATTATAAGACGTCTAAAGATTAAATATTAAATAAATCTTACCTAGCGCTCTATATAGTAAGGCTGTAATAACTTCCTTATATTAATTAAACTTAGTAATTATTAACTCTCTTATTATTGAATAAGTAAATAAGAGGCCTATAGTTAATATAGCTTAATTAATATACCCTATAAGATTATAAAATATATTACTTTTAAGCTTATTATTGGTTATATAAGGTGATATTACGTAGCTACGGTTCGTAGATAGTATGATGATAATTGTTGTTTATTTTTGATGAGGGAGGGCGAGGAGCTTACGGCTCCTCGCTACGCTACTGCCGCGGCGACACGTGACGGCAACTTGCCGCACGTAACGGCAAATTGCCACACGTAATGGCAATTTGCCTCATATGGTGACCACTTACCTTTATTCCTAACACTAGTAACTCTTCTTTTATGGTTGCTATCTATATATATATATACCGCTTAACTAGCATAACAAATATCAATCCTTTTTACTTACTATTGCTATTATAATATAAGTCTCGCTGTCCTAAAATTTGCCTCTTAGTACGTAGTGCTTTCTTACTTAGGAGTTATAGGTAGATATCTTAGTAGGGCCGCTAAGGCGCTAGTAGTAAGTAAGCTAATAGCGATTTTCTATCCCGGGGATAGAAAATCCTAATTAGCTAGTTTAAGTTAGGGTTTATAGAATGTTATACTCCTACTCCCTTTTAACCTAACCTTTAACTTATATATATAGAGTATTTATATTAATAAACGTCTTTAGTACCTTATTTAGGTTCGCCTTTATTATTACATCTACTAGGTTATCTTAGCTATTAATCTATTAAATCTTAAAGAGTTTTTAACGCTTATAGGATTACTAAAGTACTATAATATTAATTATAAGGCGCTTTTTTTTATAGTATTAAGCTTAACTAAACACTTATAGAGGGAATATAAATCGGTATATATAATTATAGGGATAATAGGAAGTTCGAGTTAATCTATAATTATCTTTAGGGTAGTTCTAATTGCAATTGCTATATTAACTCCGCTAACTATTTTATATATCTCTAACGCTAAAACGCTTTAAGTAATGCGCTTACTCTTAGTTAAGCTCTATTAGATAAGATTGCCGTAGATTATAAAGTTATTTTCTCTAATAAATTCATTTATAATAATAATCTTATATCTTAACTAGGAGCTAAAATCTTTATTATTTATAAATAATCCATTAATAAATATAAAGAGCTTAATGGTAGGAAGATTAATAGGCATATAGAGTAGTCCCTAATTAATATTGTTTATTTAGGGCAAGGATATTATCCTTAGTTGGTTTCTAGTATTAGGTAGTAATAAAGAGATTAAATAAAGCCTTAAGTTAATAGATAAAAGTAATATAAGCTTCGCAAGCGCGTTACTCTATATATCCTTACTTTAGAGAATTAATGTTAATAACGTTAATCTTCTTACCTTAACCCTTCTGGCGTAAAGCAATAGAATCCTTATTAAGGGAGAGGATACATTTATTAAAAAGTAATAGTATTATTAAATTAAGCTTTTCCTTTAGCTTTGCTATAAGATTTACCTTTACTAGCTTATCTTCTTTAAGAGCTAAGAATTAGTCGTCTCCTAAGATAATTGTATTATTAGTTTATATACCAATAATTCTAAATAGGGTTCCCGTAGTTATAATAAGGAAGCATAAATTAAATATAGAAGTAGTTATTAAAAGTTTCTCTTTATAGTACTTGCTGTAAGTAGCCTACTAATAAGTTCCTACCTCTGTAATTCTATATAATAGCTTAAGCATAACCATAATTATATCTTTAGGATATTGGTGGCGAATTTACTTTAAAAGGTATGCCAGTATTAAGCGCTAAAGGTGCATCTCTAATTAGGTATAAGCTTAAGTAATATCTTATAAATAAACCGCTATTTTATTCTTTATTAAGGAGGGAGCTAGCGTAATAATAACTCGCTAATTAGCTCGTTAAATTATAGAAGATTGCGTAAGAATTACCTCCTTACTATTATTGTTATAACCTTAGATAATAAGCCTTAATTTCTTAAATGGGATATTAGTAGCTTTACCTTTAATCTCGTTAACTATTCTTAACTTAAAGATACGAACTTTATTAAACTTAGTAGGGTTATACTTCTTAAATTTAAAGACTCCTCTTATAATAAGACTATTAATCTCCTACTTATTAGATGCTTAGAAAGGAGCTCTAAGAGTTATAATATGACCTTTTTTTTGGAGCTATTTTATAAGCTTAAAGTTAGCCTTCTCCTTAGCTGTTATAAAGGCCATTAATAACTTAACTCTATTCTTAATAGCGGCAATAAATTACTCTTTAAAATTAATAAGATGTTAGCGATTTTGTAATCTCTTTAGGCGACCTCTACCGCGTCGTAGTTGCGGAACCTCTACTATAATTATATTAGAATTATAGTCGCCTTCTAGAGTATATTAATCGTAGTTCTCCTCTAAAGCATCCTATAAAGGCTCGGAACTATTATCTTTATAGTAAGGCTTAATAACGGTTAAATGGAATTAAGTAGGTCTGTAAGGCATCTAAATAGTATAAGTTTAACTATTAATTATAATAAGTTAATATAGGCCTAACTACCCTCCCTTTTTACGCTATACGCGTACCTTAGACTAAAGTAGCAGATTAAGCATAGTTAAGGTATTTAGGCCATTTCTTATTCCTAATACATTATTAACCTAGTGTGTAGCGTAGAGATACTAGACCTCCTTTATTGCCTTATAAATAGCCTTAGCTTATTATATAACGGAGGAAAATAGTAAAGAATTATTAGTTATTTAAGGGTAGGCGCTAAAGACTAGTANNNTNGGTATAAGTNTATCCNGGCNAGCNGAATTATTAATAGCTTTAANAGCTATTTATAAGGTAAGTTTTTTACTAGCGTCCTCTAGTTCTAAAGAGATAATCTTATATACGCGGCGTAATAGCGCGTAATATTATTTCACTTTTTTAATACTATTATATGCCTTAATGGGGACTTCCTTAACCTTAATTGCTGTTACCTTTATCTATTATTAAAACTCTATAGATAAGAAGTTCTTTCCTATATTATAGATAATTTAATTAGGGGGTTTTAAGTAAATATTAATCTAGTATAATTAAAGGGTATCCTATATGTTTCTAGCTAATATATCTTTTAAAAAACGCGCGGCTTGGAAGGAGGTTAAAAAGTTAATAACTTAGAGTACTGGCTTACCGCTAAGATATATAACGTCAATAATAATATAGAAGTTAAAGTTATAATTATCCTTAAGGGTGAACTTAAATCGGCTAGGGGACTTCTAGTTTATTTAGTAGTAATAGTAGTACTTTATAAGATGCTTAATTACCTTAACCTTAACTTTATAACCTACTTACTAAAGAACCCTAAGTAATTAATAAACGGATAGGTAGCTAAAACGACGGTATAGTTGGCGTAATTCCGACTTAGTTAAGTAGCTTTAAGTAATACTCTTTTCTAGTTAATAAAGGAGTAACTAGGGGTAACCCTACTTGCGTATAATAGGCATCTAATTATCTCCTTAAATAAGTATATTCTTAATGTTATTAAGCTTAACGCTTAATTTATCTATATCTTTAATACAAAATAGAAATGGGGTGTTTATAGGAATAATATAAAAAGTAATATACCCTAAGGGGGTTTGAACCCTAATTATACTAAGAGAAATCGCAGTACCCTTACCAAAACGAATTGTGTGTTGGCCTACTGTTAAATAGTTAATCTAAATAGAGCTATTAAGCTACTAAAGGGCTTAAACTTAAGGTTCTCCTGCTATAGATACTCCTGTAACTCTAGTGTCTAGTATAATACTATAGAAGACGTTCGCCGAGTATCTATTATTAAAGGAGAACGTAGAACTCTCCCTTAGCTTATTAAAGATATCTAACTTCGTAATAGAGTAGAGCGTAAATTAGTTATTAAAAACAGCAATGGTTTATATACTATTTACCTCACCATACTTAGTAAAGTATTAGTTAGGTAAGTAGTTCTCAATTTCTATATCTATAAGGAGCTATTCGGTCTTATTAACCTTACCCTTAAGGTCTTTTACGCCTTTATATTAAACTAGAAAGCTTTAAAAGTAGGCTATAGTGACCTTATAATTTCTAACATTTCTTATACTCTAATGGAACTTATTATATACCTCCTTTCGCTTATTAAGGGAGTATTTAGTTAACTAGCAATTTGGCTTCTTATAAATATAGCACTTCTTTTAGTAATTACTTTGAAATAAACCTCTATAAGGACCTCTATAA
Source organism: Cenococcum geophilum 1.58 (assembly GCF_001692895.1). Taxonomy (NCBI): domain Eukaryota; kingdom Fungi; phylum Ascomycota; class Dothideomycetes; order Gloniales; family Gloniaceae; genus Cenococcum; species Cenococcum geophilum. Next base: position 468,638 of record NW_027137647.1, read on the forward strand.
TTGCCTTATAGTTAACGTTAATTATATTCTTTGCCGTATTCCCTACTATGGCCACTATATATTTAGTTAGTCTAGTTATAATTATATTAGTTAGGAATACTTAGTTAAGTAAGGTTTTTAGTATAGAACTATTAAGATTCTTATATTTATATTATAGTACCTATAGCGGAGCGTAGCTCGGCATATACTTCTTTAAACGTATCTATAAGTTTATATAGCGCTAAATTATACTTAGGAACGCTATGGCAGGCTAAGATAACCTAGTCCCTTAGGCTGTTCTTATTTTGGTAAGTTTTAGTAAGGCTATATTAGATTTTTTGGAGTTTATTAAAGAGTAGTTAAAGGCACTTTAAATAAGTCTTTATTAAGTTAGAAGCGATAACTCTTTAGAATATAGTCTTCTACTATTTGGACATATAAAGCTGGCGATTTTTATTAGTCTTAAAGTAGGCTCTAGTAAGCTAAAGCATTATATTAAAGCTATAGTTTCTACCTGTAATATAGTTATAATAAAATATCGCCGCCCGTCCCTTTAATATAACTAAGAAAGTATAATAAAATTAATAGTATTAGATTCTAACCTTACTATAGTAGTTATAAAAGACCTATAGTTTTATTCCGAGTATATTATATAGTTCTTCTTTAAACTTCTTTTCCTCGTCCAAATATACCTTTATTAGATTTGTAACTTCTTATAATAGAGGCTTACTAGTTAGCTAGGGTAGAGGAGCTAAAGGTAATAGAGGTAAAGGAAGAGTACTTTTAGGTAGGAGAGTACCTCTAGGTAGGAGAGTACCTCTAGGTAGGATAGTAGCGTTTTAGGAGTTTTATTCTAAATTAAAGTTGCCTTTTAAAGAATACGGGTTAGTTTTAGGTTTCCGTAGTTAATATATAATCTTAGCTTCTATCTATACTAGTTCTTCTATACTAATAATAACGGCCTAGATATTACTAGTAATTAGGTTACTATTTTTAGTAATATATACCCTATTCCTATAGAGGAAGTCTTAAAAATCCTAAACAATATTAATATTGCCGAGTGCCTAGGTGTTAGCGGTCCATCCTATAAAATCCTCCCTAAAATATTCCTATAGCTATAGATTAGCGTAGTATCTACTTTAATAGAATATAATACGGTGTAGGAGAAAGCTGTTAACTTATTTTACGGTATAAGTTATTATATTAATAGTAAATTCATCCCAATCTTTATTAATAAGTTTCGCGTATAAAGCTACCTCTAGTAATAAGGAGTCTTCCTAGTTATTTAAGGTAGGCGTAGCCATGTTTTCGGGGGGAGGGAAGTGTTATTAGGGTAGGGATTGCCGTTTAGTACGCGTTCGTTATTTAGTACGCGTTTATAATATATATTTGCAATTATAGGGCTTAGGACTAGTTCTAGCCTTAAATCGCAAAGACTTATAAAGCATATTATTCTGCGTAATAAACGCAAGAATTTATAATCTAAGAAAGGCTTAGAACTAGTTCTAGCCTTTAGATTCTTAGATTTATAAAAGAGTTCTATTTAAGGTTTAGGACCAGTTCTAACCTTAAAAAACAGCTTTCTCTAGCACGAGTAGCACTAGTATAGTGGCTTGTCTCTTTTTAGTGGAATACCTAGCTATTCTATAGTATAATAGTAAAGTTAATTACTAATTAGTGTTGGTTATATAAGGTGATATTACATAGCTACGGTTTGTAGATAGTATAATAATAATTATTGTTTATTTTTAATAAGGGAGGGCGAGGAGCTTACGGCTCCTCGCCACGCTACTGCCACGGCGACATATAACGGCAACTTGTCGCATATAACGGCAAATTGCCACACGTGATGGCAATTTGCCTTATGTGGTGACTACTTGCCTTTATTCCCAATACTTATAAAATAGAATATTATTACAAACGACTTATTATATTAAAATCTAAGTAAAACGATCTAAATTAAGGCTTTAAATAAAAGTCTTTATTTAGACTTAATTCTCTAGCTTATTAGCTTAAAGATATAGCTATTTAACGACTAATCGTCTTTACTTTGCTTAATTAGTAGGATTTTTACAAATACTATATTCTTCCTATATATACTTTAAGTAATTAGCAGTACTTAGATCTAAATATATATATTATATATAAGCCTTCTACTTATAATAAACTCTATAGAGCTAATACTACTTATTTGTTTTACTATACTTAATATTATATCTATACGTCTATATAGGCCCGCGGCAGTCACAGTATAAGGCCACCCAGTAGAAGAAAAAATCCGCCAAACGCTAAAACGTATACGAGAAACGAGACACATATAAAGAGCGAGGGCTCCTCAAAGGGGAGACACGCCCAAGTACACTAGCCAGGAAGCCCTCTACCTGCGAGCGGTAGAGAGAGAAAAGGAAACGTGGGAACTACTAGCCCACCAGGCAGAGACCCGGCGCCAAACCAGTAAAGCGCCATAACGGCGACAGAGGATAGGAGGCCACTAACACAAGTAGAGATCTACTACACTAATCGCAAGATAGGCAGATCTCGAATGGAAGCGATAATAGAAGGAAGTAGCGGAAACACAAGACGCAACCATATAAAACACCCCATGGTTAATACCAACTCTCCCCCTATATAAAGGACTAACGAAAGTGGAGTCTATAGCCGCCTTCCTACTACGGATGGAGGTTCTAGGCCTAAACGCATGGCTCGCAGGCATCTATATCCCAAGTACTACACCTCAGTGTATATGCGGATGGCCCACTCAGACAGTACGCTATATACTACTATTTTACAGCTACCGCTTAGCAAGGGACCAGCTACTCGCTAGCGTAGGTACAAATAATATTAACCGGATGCTTTCTATAAGTAGAGGCCTATAAGCAGTAGTAAAATGGCTTATAGGATAAGGAGTCCTCTAGCAGTTCCAAACTACATACGAGATTTAATAGGAGGACACTACACGACACGCCCCCCTCTAGCCCCTTAGAGACTGGTCACCCCCTGCCTAGCTATAGGCGGCATACTAGCGAATCGCCAGACCCTCCTACTACTCCCTCCCCCTAGATCTTCTAATATACCTAGGAAGTATAGTACGTAAGGCAGACAAAAGACATAAAGATATACTAGCTAGGCGAAGGTGGAACGCGTATTACTAGCGGCAAGGAAATACTTAGGTTTTTCCCCCTTAAGGGGATTTTTTTCCTATATAGATAGGTAGTAGCCTATATGGACCTGAAAAGGGACCGAATCGGGCAATAAATAGAATTAATAATAATAATATATAGGCCCGCGGCGCCTATCCAATATTAAGTAAGGAAGATAGTAGCTAAGAAGGCGCTTTTAGTTAATATCTGCGTACTCTTTTAGCTAGAAATTAGTAGTAGATATGTTAATATTATTGTCTAGGCTATAATCTAAGGCGCGTTAAAGGTTTATATATGCAGTAGAATTAAAACGAGTAATAGAAAGGATTAAGGTATTTGTTTAGCTATTATCTAACGCGTTAAAAGCTATAGTAATAATATAATTAATATTGTTAATAGGTAACTCTAGTAGTAAAACTCTGCTTCCCTACTAAGACTTTAGCGGCGATATAACGGTATAAATAATAGGTAATACTCGGATAAACTTTTTTAATAAGGAACATTAAGAAAAATAAGGTTTAGGGCATTATTATATATAAACTTTAGTATAATATCAAAAGCTTTAATATTTTTAATTAACTTAATTTAATTAGGACCTCTAGATTAAATACGTTACCAAGCTAATAGGCTCTTAGTTAGTTAAATTAATTAAGTCTTAGCATTTAATTTAATTCAATACGTCAGGAAAATTTTTAGCAGCATTTAGCCAGCATTTTTAGCATTTCGCAGCATTTTATAGCATTTAAAACAGACTATACGCATTAAGCAGCATCTAGGCAGCTATATATATATATTATATATAAAAATTTTATTTTTAAATAGATAATTAGATATAGTATATTATATAATAATTTTTTTTAAATTACTTATAAATTACATAAGTTATTCTACTTTAAAAAAAAAATTAAAAAAATTAAAAACTTTTTTTAGAAGTAGAATAACTTATATAATTTATAAGTAATTTATAAGAAAAATTGTTATATAATATACTATATCCAATTATCTATTTAAAAATAAAAATTTTATATATAATATATATATATATAGCTGCCTAGATGCTGCTTAATGCGTATAGTCTGTTTTAAATGTTGCGAAATGCTACGAAATGCTGAAAATGCTGGCTAAATGCTGCTAAATTTTCCCTGACGTATTGAAGCCTCGTTGATTGATTGACAAGCCTGTAAACGGATTTGTTCGATATTTTGCGATAGCGTAGGTACACGAACGGCGGCTAGAGGGCGGAGTAGAAAAAGTAAAATTAACTTGCTTATCTGTAAGCCTTCTCACGCGTCCTAGTCCGGGGTACAGCTGAGCGTGGTCCGGAGAAAGTTGAAAGTGGTCGCCGATGGGGGTCGGCGAAAGTTAAGCGTGGTTGCCGATGGAGCGCCGGCAAAAGGTCGGCGGTACTCAACTTTTACCCATACAGAACGCGCATTAGTAGCCACAATTTACCTTTAGTAACCATATGCATTAAATATATAATGCATATGCTAAATATATGCATATATATAACTACAAAATACCTATATTAAATGGCTTATTAGTAGATATATATGCTAAGTATATGCTAAGTATATAAATAAGATAATATATTCTATCTTTATAAAATAGTATAGATATTATATATGTTAAGCGTATGCTTAGTATATATAAACTATAAGAATATATTATAGTAATTAGACAGCTTTTAGTAAGTATATATTATAGTAGTTTAACAGCTTTTTAGTAAATATATATTATATTAATAGTATATATACTTAGTATATATTAAGTATATATACACTTATAAGAATATATTATAGTAGTTAAACAGCTTTTTTAGTAAATATATATTATATTAGTGGTGTATATACTTAGCATATGCCAAGTATATAGTCTACCTTATAAAATATAAAACGATACTTATAATAAAAACAAGGTCTTTTTAAGGCAATAATAAAACTAGTAAAGTATAGAGTAAGTATATACTTAGCATATCTAGAGTATATGCGGCATATATACATAGGTTATATATTTATTGTAATTAATATAAAGTATATACCTAGCATATGCTTGGTATATACTCTATATATACTTTATATATATAACTTATAGTCTTTTTTATTTATTAAATACTTTAAATTTTAAAATAAAAAAAAAATTATATATGCGCTGCATATGCATAAAGCTAAGCGTGCTCTAAAGCTGAGCGTGGTCTAAAGTTAAATTGGAAGTTCGGACTACGTTGAACTTTTAGACTACGCCGAGTTTTTTGCGGACCACGCCGAGCTGTAAGCCCGTCCTAGTCAGATTAACTTGCTCATTCCGCAAGCTTCCCTCGCGTATCAACCGTGCCTCACCCGTGCGGGACCTCGGCTTGAATCCTTCATACGGCGGCCGGAAACGGACCGCGTGGGTGGGTGACCGTACCCACGGTAGTTACGAAGGTAGTTACAGGTCGGCTAGGCCACGCTAAAAGGTCGGCCTACCATAAGCGCTAATGCACAATCCCTGTACGGGGCAGCCCCAGCTCAAAATACAAAGTCGTATGGTCAACCGAGCCCAAATCGCTTATTCTACTACACAACTTACCTCCTAATTAAAATTAATTATTATAAGTAACTAGTTATAATATATTTAGAACGTATTTAGAATATATTTANNATATATTCTAATTTAAATAATTTTTTTAGGCNTATAAAATAGTATCTNANAGTTAAATATAGCTATAAAATTTAATTAAGTTTCTAATATATTTTAATCTAATTTTAGGTACTTTTTAATTTAGTTTTAAATATATATAATCTAAAGTTCTTTTATTATATTTTTTAACTAAGAATTATTTAAGCTCTTTAGGTACTAAATAAAAGTTATATTTATTATATTTATTTAAAAAGTATATATAAATAAGTTTATAATATTTAAATATAATATAAACTAGCTAAATATATATTCCTAAGCTAATAATATTAGTTCTTTAAATATAAAGGGTAAAAAATAAAAATTTATAAATACCCTTAAATTTTTTAATTTTTTTTAAAAGATATAAGGTCTAATATAAAGTAAGTAAATAGCATAGTTATAAGTCGGCTAAACTATATTAAAAGGTTAGCNTACTATAAGCGCTAATATATAATCCCTATATAGGGTAGCCTTAACTTAAAATATAAAGTTATATAGTTAACTAAGCCTAAATTGCTTATCCTACTATATAACTTACCTCTTAATTAAAATTAATTATTATAAATAACTAGCTAGAATAT